>NC_059392.1:12972861-13275777 GCF_019703515.2 Myxocyprinus asiaticus | reverse complement strand
ATCAAGAGGGTAAGGGACTTGCAAGCGTTCTCTGTCAGCGAAACGTGCCTGGAGTTCGGTCCAGGCTACTCTCACGTGATCTTGAGACCCCGACCGGGCTATGTGCCCAAGGTTATGTGCCTTTTAGGGACCAGGTGGTGAACCTGCGAGTGCTGCCCCAGGAGGAGGCAGACCCAGCCCTGTTGTTGCTGTGTCCGGTACGTGCTTTACACATCTATTTGGATTGAATGCAGAGCTTTAGGATCTCTGAGCAGCTCTTTGTCTGCTTTGGTGCACAGCTGAAAGGAAGCACTGTCTCCAAGCAGAGGATCGCCCACTGGCTCATTGACGCCATAGCTATGGCATATCACGCCCAGGATGTGCCGCCCCTGATAGGGCTATTAGCCCATTCTACCAGGGGTGTAGCGGCCTCCTGGGCCCTGGCCAGGGTTGCCTCTCTAACAGACATTTGCAGAGCAGCGGGCTGGGCAACACCCAACACCTTTACAAGGTTCTACAACCTCCAGGTGGAACCGGTTTCATCCCAGGTAGTGGCACGCAATAGCGGATAAGACTGGGATAGCCGGCCGGGTATATTGCTTGCACATTGCGCCTTTCACCTCCTCTGAGCTGAAGACGTGCACCATTAATTCCCAGTAGTGTTCACAAACTATGTTCCCTGGTTGACTTCCTCCGAGCCTTGTGGCAGTCAAGTTTACAGAGAGACTCACTGCTGGCTCAGTACACGTGCTAACTAAGAGCCCTGTTCTGGTGTAGGTGTTCTGCATATGGCGGTTCCCTGTAAGGTAACCCCATGCGATGTATATCTTCTGCTAATTCGTTTCCCTGTTGGCAAACTGCGTCTTCCTTGGGCACAGCCCCTCTGCCACAGTCTCCATGTTTATAGTAACTCCTCCCCCGTTGGGTAGGATCTACCATGAGACTTCTCCACATGGTCGGCAAGACCATGTGACATATTTTCCACTTAAATATCCCCCCCTCTCTTTGGGCAAGGTTTGGTCTCTGCGGTGTCCTCGCCTTGGGAGGGACACCCCCGGACTAGACCTGGCGGCCCAGTTGGATAATCCCCCTTGTTTTTTATGGAGTGGAAAAAAGAAGGGGGTAGTCGACTTGGGTTGTCGACTTGTCAGTTCAGCCAGTTGTGGCGTTTTGTATAGGGACCCCTAGTGTCACTACATTGACACAGCGTCGAGTGAGTGACAGATAGGGAACGTCCTGGTTACTTGCATAACCTCCATTCCCTGATGGAGGGAATGAGACGGTGTGTCCCTCCTGCCACAACGCTGAACTACCCGCTGAAATGGCCGGACCTTGTCTCGGCTCCTCAGCATAAAACCTGAATGAGTGGTTGCATACCAGCTCCTTTTATACCCATATATCTGGGGGAGTGGCATGCGAATACCACTCGCCAATTTTCATTGGCCTTTTATCAAAGACCAGAGGTGTCTCTGGCTCCCAAGAGTGACCCCTAGTGTCACTACATCGACACAACGTCTCGTTCCCTCCATCAGGGAACGGAGGTTATGCAAGTAACCAGGACGTTCTACTGTGTGAAACTGAAAACAACATACACTACATAGCGTCAGCAATGACCTTAGCTTGGACAGGATGTTGACACTCATTTTATAATAAACCATATCTAAAGATGGAAAGAAAACACGCTTTGTGGACAAGTTTGCATGACCTTGTGACAAAAACAGCTAATAATCATAAAGTGGAGGGGGGGAGGTGGGGGGGGGTTTGATATCAGCTGCTAATACTGGTAGTAATTTAACAGGAAGAAAACAAATGAAATATTGCTGAAAATGGCAACGTATCCTAATAAAAAGCCTATTCAAGTGAAAAGGTGAGGGACATTTTCAATATTGGCTGAAAGGCCGAGAGATGTTTGCTACCCCGTGTCATTATTCTGCTTTTGTACAGGGGATAATTTCAGCTCTGTATGCCTGTGATATGGCAGTGTGTGTGTGTGTGTATGTGTAGTTCTGAAGAGTGTGGATGTTCTCGATGCCAAGAGAGGGATTAACACAACAAAGATGCTGTTGGAGGGAGATGCTCTCTGTGAGCTATCATAGAAGTTCCTTAGACCCATGGCAACTTACAATTAAGTCTGCATCTTACTGTACATAGTGTAGATATTGAAGGGCTATTTCATACAAAAATGAAAATTCTCTATCAGTTACTCACCCACATGCCATCCCAGATGTTTATAACTTTCTTTCTTCTGCTGAACACAAATGAAGATTTTTAGAAGAATATTTTAGCTCTGTAGGTCCATAAAATGCAAGTGAATGGTGGCCAGAACTTTGAAGCTCCAAAAAGCATATAAAGGTGGCATAAAAGTAATCCATTTGACTGCAGTGGTTTAAACCATATCTTCAGAAGCAATATGATAAGTGTGGGTGAGAAACATATCAATATTTGTGTCCTTTTTAACTATCATTCTTCACTTTCAAATGTGTGTTTTTTTTTTTGTTTTTTTTTTTGGGTGATTCACATTCTTCATGCATATCACTACCTACTGGGCAGGGAGGAGAATTTATAGTAAAAAAGGACTTTAATATTGATTTGTTTTTCACCCAAACCTATCATATCACCTCAGAAGTCAACACCACTGCAAGCTTGAAAAGGTCAATATGTAGATTGTACAGTTCATAGGCAATATAATCCACTTAGTGTATATAAAATATATTGTCCAGTGGTTATATTTTTTGCGTCAGAACCCAGATTTTAAATTGGACGTCAAATGGTGACCCAAATGATGGTCGGCACAAAACATGTTTATCCTCGCTGCAAGTGAACCCATTTTTATGTAGTCTGTGTCGTATTTTCTTTACCTTGCATATCGTTTTGTTCATGGTTTCTGAGAATGAAGGGATGTCAAGTTACACAACCTTTCCATGTTGGCATCCAAATAATTTGGTTAGCTTCTGCTAAGTAACAGATTAATTTGTAGGAAAGTAATTTAGAATGCAGCCTGATCTCATGTAAATTACGTGACTCTGGCAACATTTTTGCAAAATTATATTAAGTGGTTCATAACACGTATCGTGTCAGTTCCAAGGTGAAATGTCCACTGAGTGGCGCTAAAAGCTAGTTAAATATCACATTCTCTATATGATTGAGTCTTAAATCAACAAAACCTACTACTCTACACTAAACCTTAAACCTAAACCTAATTGATAGTCTCAGATAAAGCAAATGTGAGATGAAAAACGCAATTGCTGAAGCAACCACGTAATTTTGTGGTGCTTCTATGACACTTGCAGCCCACTTGTCGACTCGTGTGCTCTTCAGGAATACTGATCTAGGTATTTATGTCTATGTTAGTATTTTCCAGTTACTGAATTTGTACTAAGTTTGAATTAGGTACTAATTGTTTTTCTACTGTCAACTGGTCTCTTGTGGCTTGCCCACAAATATCAGCAAAGGAGAGTTTCGAAACTAAATGCAGACTAGTAATGCCTGAAGCCACAGATGCATTTTTCATCACACTAACAAGGAGAATCCTCACTCAGCCCATTGCTCATAATAACATTGCTCCACACCTAACAAGGGCTTCACCTTAGAGAGCTCAAGGGAGAGGAACATGTCGGCTTCATGCTCTCTGCTGAAAACTCTTCAACCTCTGATTTCCTGTCTGTTTCCTTTCTCTCTCCAAATCTCTCCAGTCCGACTATTAGCTCAATCGATTTTCCTCTGTCACTCAAGACAATCTCAGAGATGGTTTTCACCAGGGATCAGTCTGAAGCACTGTGGTCAGGGTTGGGGAGTAACGGAATACTTGTAATGGGAATATGTATTTAAAATACAAAATATAAGTAACTGTATTCCACTACAGTTACAATTTAAATCATTGGTAATTTAGAATACAGTTACATTCAAAAAGTATTTTGATTACTGAAGAGATTACTTTGAATTTTATTTAATATTTAGTCCTTTCAGATGGAAAACATTTATACATATAAATGATGTGATCCAAAGTTCATTTGAACAGCAGTGAAACACTTTTTTATGATGTGTTACATTCATACGAGCAGACAGAGAAGTAAGTTTGTAGTAAGTTTGGAGCAGAAGAAATAGAAATAATCCTTGTGTAAATTATCAGCTTTACGCTAAGATAAAATGCTATTTCTACCCATTTTACATGCACGTTACCAGGAACGATCATATTTTTTTATCAAGAAAATTCACGTTAGATCATAATTTCTTTTTTTTCTAGTATGACCTTTGATATTAGGGCAAAAATTGTATTCTTGATAATAATTTTTGTATTGTTTTCCTGTAAAAATGCTGTATCTAAAAATCCTTAAAACAAGATCAATTTGATTGATCTTGTTTTAGAAACAACACTGCATAAGATATTTAGGTTTTTCAGAGAATGTATTTTTAATGTGTATTTTGTCTTACTGTAATGGCAGAGTTTTTATAGTCAAAACAAGTGAAAAATCTACCAGTGCTGAAGAAGTAATCCAAAGTATTTAGAATACGTTACTGACCTTGAGTAATCTAACGAAGTTCGTTACAAATCACATTTTACAGCATGCATTCTGTAATCTGTAGTGGAATACATTTCAAAAGTAACCCTCCCAACCCTGACTGTTGTAGGGTTGCCAGTGCTGCTTACCTTTTCCTTTATTCCTTTAAAGGTAAAACACGTCATTGAGATCTATGAAGTTGCAATTACTCTGGAACTCCTGTCAAGATACAAAACAATGCTACGCAGTGTCTTTGCAGGGTAGTCCATCATTTTAATTTGGTCACTTTGTAAGTATATATACTGTAGTTTTGTTCATAAAATTTTGATTGGGTGTTTATTTATTCAGCAATATGGTGTATATGTATATGTACAGTACATGTATTAGGGCTGTAACTGAGGGATGTCTTTTCCAATATTAAGAGTTTTCAATCAATATGGGGTTTTCAGTGACTAATTCTTAAAATTTTACATTATGACAACCCACCCTCGCAACATTACATTTTAATTTAAAGCTATAAATGTCTTATCAATATTGTTGTAAGATGGCCAGAGACAGATGAGACCAATGATGCTTGAGAGCTTTATTGAGATTTACGGAGATGCATACAGCACAGCCCGGTCTATGCCAAAGACAACATCCTGGTTACATTGCATAACCTCCGTTCCCTGATGGAGGGAACGAGACGTTGTGTCGATGTAGTGACACTAGGGGTCACTCTTGTGAGCCCGAAACACCTCTGGTCTTTGATAAAAGGCCAGTGAAAATTGGCGAGTGGTATTTACATGCCACTCCCCCGAACATACGGGTATAAAAGGAGCTGGTATGCAACCACTCATTCAGGTTTTATGCTGAGGAGCCGAGACAAGGTCCGGCCATTTCAGCGGGTAGTTCAGCGTTGTGGCAGGAGGGACACAACGTCTCGTTCCCTCCATCAGGGAACGGAGGTTATGCAAGTAACCAGGACGTTCCCTACCTGTCACTCACTCGACATTGTGTCGATGTAGTGACACAAGGGATCCCTATACAAAATGCCGCAAATGGCTGAACTGTGTTACGTGAACTAGCGGTGTGTGATGTGCAGACAACTGTGTGCCTCATTGCCAGCGCACCAGGCCGACACGTAACCTCCCCCAACATAGTTATGAGTGTCGAACGGACCTTTGGGGACAAGTCGACTACCCAAAAGATAGAGAGAGGCTAACCCAGTCGTGGCCTCTTTTCCCCTTCTTTTTTCCACTCCCTAAAAAACAAGGGGGATTATCCAACTGGGCCGCCAGGTCTAGTCGGGGGTGTCCCTCCCAAGGGGAGGACACTGCGGAGACCACACCTCGCCCAAAGAGAGGGGGGGGATATTTAAGTGGAAAATACGTCATATGGTCTTGCCGACCATGTGGAGAAGTCTCATGGTAGATCCTACCCAACGGGGGAGGAGTTACTACAAACATGGAGACTGTGGCAGAGGGGGCTCTGCCCAAGGAAGACGCAGTTTGCCAACAGGGAAACGAATTAGCGGAAGATATACATCGCATGGGGTTACCTTACAGGGAACCACCACATGTGGAGCACCTACCCCAGAACAGGGCTCTTAGTTAGCACATGTACTGGGCCGGCAGCGAGTCTCTCCGAAAACTCGACTGCCACAGGGCTCGGAGGAAGTCAACCAGGGAACATAGTTTGTGAACACTACTGGGAATCAATGGCGCACGTCTTCATCTCAGAGGAGGTGAAAGGCGCTATGTGCGAGCGATATACCCGGCCGGCTATCCTGGGCTTATCTGCTTGTATTGCGTGCCACTACCTGGGACGAAACCGGTTCCACCCGGAGGTTGTAGAACCTTGCAAAGGTGTTGGGTGTTGCCCAGCCCGCTGCTCTGCAAATGTCTGTTAGAGAGGCACCCCTGGCCAGGACCCAGGAGGCCACTACACCCCTGGTAGAATGGGCTTGTAGCCCTACCAGGGGCGGCACGTCCTGGGCGAGATATGCCATAGCTATGGCGTCAATGAGCCAGTGGGTGATCCTCTGCTTGGAAACAGTGCTTCCTTTCCGCTGTGCACCAAAGCAGACAAAGAGCTGCTCAGAGATCCTAAAGCTCTGCATATGATCCAAATAGATGCACAAAGCATGCACCGGACACAGCAACGACAGGGCTAGGTCTGCCTCCTCCTGGGACAGTGCTCGCAGGTTCACCACCTGGTCCCTAAAAGGGGTCGTGGGAACCTTGGGCACAAAGCCCGGTCGGGGTCTCAAGATCACGTGAGAGTAGCCCGGACCGAACTCCAGGCACGTTTCACTGACAAAGAACGCTTGCATGTCTCCTACCCTCTTGATGGAAGTGAGCGCAGTCAGGAGGGCAGTCTTCAAGGAGAGTGCCTTAAGCTCAGCTGACTGCAAAGGCTCAAAGGGGGCTCTCTGTAGACCCTGAAGAACTACAGAGAGGTCCCATGAGGGAACGAGGCATGGTCTGGAGGGGTTCAGCCTCCTTGTACCTCTCAGGAATCTAATGATCAGGTCGTGCTTCCCCAAGGACTTACCGTCCACTGTGTCGTGGTGTGCTGCTATAGTAGCAACGTACACCTTCAAGGTGGAAGGGGACAGCCGTCCTTCCAACCTCTCCTGCAGGAAGGAAAGCACCAATCCAACTGCGCATCTCTGGGGGTCTTCCCGTCGGGAAGAACACCACTTAGTGAACAGATGCCACTTAAAGGCATACAGGCGCCTTGTAGAGGGGGCCCTAGCCTGAGTGATCGTGTCTACCATCACGGGTGGTAGACAGCTTAGGCCTTCCGTGTCCCGTCCAGGGGCCAGACATGGAGATTTCACGCCGGGGCTGGGCCGAAGGGGCGGGCTGTGGCAGAGTCAGTGCAGTCACCACAGGGGGACATCCTTGGCGATGAGCAGATGGGGTGCGGGATCTAGAGCCGCGCCGAGGCAGGATATGCCGGATAGCTTCTGTCTGCTGCTTCACCGTCGAGAACTGCTAGGCAAAGTCCTCGACGGTGTTGCCGAATAGGCCAGCCTGGGAGATGGGGGCAGCAAGGAACTGTGTCTTGTCGGCCTCACCCATCTCGACCAGGTTGAGCCAAAGGTGGAGCTCCTGGACCACTAATGCGGACATCGTCCGCCCGAGAAACCGCGATGTGACCTTCGTCGCTCGGAGAGCGAGGTTGTTTGCCGAGCGGAGTTCCTGCATCAGATCTGGGGCGGAACTACCCTCTACGGAACTATGTTTTTTTAGCGCCTTGGCTTGGTGGACCTGCAGGAGAGCCATGGCGTGCAGGGCAGAGGCAGCTTGTCCAGCAGCGCTGTTGGCTTTGGCCACACGTGGTGAGTTGTGCGTGGATGCTGCGGAGATGTCTCCACAGTAACGTGCTCAACAAGCCATGTGATAAGATGCACGGGTTGACGGTCTCAGACGCGGAGGCAACTGAGATTCATCCTCCGCCACCTGGATTGAGGTGAGTCACTATGCTACCACGAGGACTTAGAATGCATTGGAAATTGGGCATTCCAAATTGGGGAGAAAAGGGGAGAAAAAAAAGAAAAAAGTTTTTAAGTCATTAAGTGTGCGTTTCTCTTAGTTTTTTCACCTTGTGTTTTAATCTCTGTCTTATCATTGCCTCCTTGTTGTGTTGATGATAATCTCGCTTTGAAATCTCATGTCTGGTTTTAGCAAATTTGTGGAAGGATATGAGAGGATAAGCTTTATTTCACATTCTATCTGCATGTGACATAATATCCCTTTAGCATCATTGATTTCCATTCGATTAAAGAAACTCTGGGATTTTCTGCCAATGACCAATAACATAGACAGGCATAGATTTGGCTTGAATGGGAGCGGGGGGGGGGGGTTGGGTTGCAGTGTGAAGCATCTACATGTTTCCATTGATCATAGTATAAATATTGTGTGTGTGGAGGGAGGGTTGTACTTGCTTGTTTTTATTATTGGGGGGGTTACCTCCCAATCCCTCCTGGAAACTATGTCCCTGACAGCAAGGCTTTTCATCGCACCTGACAATCAGAGGCACAAGAAAAGAGTATGAATTTACACGTCTGATTTGTTGCTAAATTTGCCTATTAGCTGATTTGTTTGTGCACTATAGGCTAAGAATATTAGTTCATGAGTATGTATGTTATTATGTTTATTTTGTGTATTTCGTATTCTGTTTTCTTAAGGGGAAAAACTGATGAGGTGTTTTTCATCTCACAACTGTGCTTTTAAGCTAATTGCTGAAATGTTGTATCCTTTTTTTCTCACCTCTTAGGTTCTCTGAGTATCTTTTGTTAGTTGATTTTCCTTTATCTTCTCTTCTTCCCTGTCTCCCTTTATCCCTCAGAATGGTGCAGACATGTATAAGGTAGTGTTGTGTAGACAGACCTTTTCAGTAGACCCATTCGGAGGACGAAAATGCAGTTTCAGTCTGAATAAGGGCTGTAAATGTGGAAAAAGAATGCATTTCAAACGAAAATGTATTAGTGTGGACATGGCCTGTGCAGAAAGTATCTTTGAGAACATTCTGGAACATTGTTTTGAGTTGGTTACCCTGGCTGTTTCCAGAGTCTTTTGGGATTTGAGTAAGCGCTTTGAGATCAGCGAGGTTCACAGCAGAAATCACGAGAAAAAAACAAACTGTTCACCTGACCTACACTCTGCTGATAATAGCCCCATTTGAACCTTCATGGCTGATGACACCTGTCAGTCAAATACTGTACATTGGGCTAGAATTGGAATACAGTTGAAGGGGAATGGGTAGCTGACATGACATGTCAAGAAGTGACAGCAATGTCCTGCAGTCAGGGGCGGACTGGCCATCGGGAGAACCGGGACTTTTCCTGATGGGCCGGCCACGAAACGGAGCCAAATGGGCCGTGATAAGCTGAAATGGGCTTAGTTAGGCAGAATGGGCCACAAAATGGCGCCGCGATATGCCGAAGGGGGCAGCAATATGCAGAAAAGGACAGCGACACCTGACTGTATCGGTTCAGAAGACTGTCATGTGACAAAATAACATAGCGCCGACCACAGCAGAGTTTGTCTTTGGGCGAAACGCCATCAAAACTACATCTGGTAATTAAGTTTTTACATTAAAATCTGTTTGAGTCAAAAGATTAGAGTCTGTAGTTTCATCCGATATGGCATTTTTAAAAAATTATTATTTGAGCAATTTATCATGAAACATCACGCTGCTAAACACAATGTACACTAATGTGTACTTTAGCAAATTTTTTCCCATGAAATAATAATTTACCGTGCATTACCACATTGATAATCAACCTGTTCATCCAAAAGCTGAAAAATTTTGAGAGGCTTTATATGGAATTAGGATGAAAATAAGGTGCATTTCAACTGTTCTGAGACCAGTGCAGACAGACAGCACACTGGAGGCTAAGTCATCCACTAAATAGGGAGCAACAGAGCATCCTATAGCTCTCTATGCAGCTAAGTGCATTCACTACTAAAATCCAACCAAAAGTTCAGTTTCAGGCTGCAGATGATATTTGAACCACTCAACATGTTTGGCAGACATGGGACAATAGGAATCAGTACATAGATTCAGAATTTATAATGTATAATTTTATTTTAACATGGTTGGCAGTGATTGGATGATGCTGGCCATTATTTGGAATCAGAATTAATTATGCTAATTTCTGATGTAATGTCTGTAACGTCTCAAAAACATAAATAACCAATACTCCTGGAAACATAATAAACAATTTGATGAAAAAAATCTGACTTTCTATAGCTTGGTATTATTTAAAATTTCACAACTTAGTCCCGCTGTCTACATTTGTGGACATCGATTTTTAGGAAAACTATTTGGTCTAGAATTCTTTTAATTTTTTTTTGCATGTTTATTAGGTGCTACTATTTGCAAATCAAAAAGGGAAATGGAAAATACACACAGCAGTCACAATCAGGTCTCAGGAAGCTAGAAATCTAATGTTCAATGCTCATGTTCAAATGAGAGTTTTTATTCCACTTTTTATGCCGAAAAGGGAATATCTGTAAAATCGATGTATTTCAATTTGTAAAACAGCAGGTTGTTCTTGAGTTCCCTGTCGTCCTCTCTCCATCCCCCTTTCTCCCAGTCATTACAACTCACCCTCCTCTGAGTCCAACTTTAATTTCAATTCTGATTTGCCTCACCAATCTCCTGATCCGCCCTTCATTCGAAAATGAAGAGCAAATCTCAATGAGATATGAAATCTCTCAAACTCTATCTTTCCTTCTCTCTCTCGCTCTTTCTCGATCTACTCTATTTCTCATCCACCCCTGCAACCCCCCACCCACTGGATTCCTGTGACTTAGCAAAGCTCCGAAACGCCAAGAAAATCCATTAAGAGCAAGAGGTGTTGGATGCTGAATGATTACAGAATGGCCTGCCAGTAAGACCAAATAAATGAACTGTACTAGAGTTATTTCATTACTTTATAGTAATCTAATATGGCCAATGAAGCTCTGTAGCTCCTCACCAGGCCTGGTTGCATTCATCAGCTATAATGGGCGGCAGGGAAGGCCGAAAGTGTAAAGGAAATCTCTAGAGGGCAGCTCGGTTCAAAGGAGGACACAGTGTTTTAAAACAATAATGTTGTTACAATATGTTGGTATTTGTATTGCTGAGGCTATTGCAGTCCTTACTGATCCTGTACTGGAAATCATTCATTCCTTTTTTAAATGGATGAAAAGAATATATTATTCAATCAGAACCAATTGTTTTATATATTTTAAAACACAAATATAATTATTTTTTTAAAATCAACTAAAAAAGAATATATTGCAAATATATTTTAAATTTATTCATAAAAATGCATTTATATAAAGTAATATTTTAAATTATTATTAGTATTATTATTAATAAATATTTTTTAGTTATTAATAAATATAGATATCTTGGCAAACTTCAGGCACACAGCAATGATTTTGTTGGAAAGCAGCGACTTCCTTTGTGTTGTCCTTCCATGGACACCATGCCTTTTTAATGTTTTCCATATAGTAGACTCATGAACAGAGATTTTAACCAGTTACAATGATTCCTTCAAATCTTTAGCTGTCACTCTAGGGTTCTTTTTTATGTCATTGAGCATTCTGCGGTGTGCCCTTTGATCCATCTTGGCTGGACGGCCACTTCTAGGGAGAGTAGCCACAGTAATAAATCATCTCCATTTATAGACAATTTGTCTAACTGTGGACAGATGAATATCAAAGCTCTCTGAGATAACTTTGTGACCCTTTCCAGCTTTTTGCAAATCTACAATTCTTGATCGTAGGTCTTCTGAGATCTCTTTTTTGCAAGGCATGGTCCATATCAGCAGATGTTTCTTGTAGATAGCAAACTCAAAATGTTTGAGTGCTTTTTATAAGTCAAAGTAGCTGTAAACCACACCTCCAATCTTGTTTCATTAATTGGATGTCAGCTTTGCCAACTCCTGACTCTAATTAGCTTTTGTAGACGTCATTAGCTTAGGGGTTCACATACTTTTTTCAACCTACATTGTGAATGTTTGAATTATGTATTCAGTATGTACAAGAACAATACAATAATTTGTATGTTATAAGTTCAAACAGTTTTGTGTTTGTTCATTGTTGTAACTTAGATAAAGATCAAACCAGATTTTGAGACAAATTTATAAATGCAGGTAATTCCAAAGATTTCACATACTTTTTCTTGCCACTGTATGTGCAAGAAATGGGATTCTCTGCTGTGGTGTCATTTCGAGTAGTATTTTTGTTTATACCTGTCACCACATCACATATTTCTATATCAGCTCAGGGTTTTCACCAGAAATGAACATCAGAGCTACAGATGGTTCTGTCTGCTTCAGTGTATCTGTCAATACAGGCTACGAAAATATGAGAGAGAGTTGGATGGACATAGAAGCCAGGCAGACACATGACTAGTTATCTCTGCAGCAGTCCTCAGTCTTTGTTCTCTTCTCTTTTTTTCTTCTTTGTTTGCCTATTTAGATTGCCTTGTTTACACAGCTTTGGTTTAGAAAATGGATATGTTCATCATCTGGTTCTATCGCACTGTAATTGGTCACATTTTTTATGCTAACCTCCTCCTCGAGTAAATAAGTGTGGCAGTGATGCATTTACATAGTGAGGATTTCTGTGCTAGAGGGAGATAAAGTTGCCACAATTCTCATCTCAAATGGCGTTTGACTAATTAGATTTCTTGAGATGAAAGTGCCTTTGTGTGAGTCTGTGCATGTGTTGCCGTGTGTGTTTGGCTCATTATCTCACTATCATATGGCATCCTCATTCTAGAGGGAAAATATGAATCTACTGGGGAATATTAGCCACAGGAGTGGAAAATAAACAAAGTTAGATTATTTTCATGAAAATTCTAATTATAACAGATATAACCTCTTAATTGGTAATGACTGATAGTTTAATTAGATGCTTCTAATTTTTTCTAATCATATTCTGTATGCAAAGTCAAATAAATCAAAAATACAGTATACTGTTCTAAAAAAAAAAAAAGCCTGCAATTCTATTATTTTATAATGGGTCGGCAACCTTTTTGACATTAAAGGGATAGTTCACCCAAAAATGTAATTCTCTCATCATTTACTCACCCTCATGCCATCCCAGATGTGTATGACTTTCTTTCTTCTGCTGAACACAAATTAAGATTTTTAGAATATCTCAGCTCTGTAGGTCCATACAATGCAAGTGAATGGTGACCAGAACTTTGAAGCTCCAAAAGCACATAAAGGCAGCAACTGAAGTAATCCATATGACTTCAGTGTATAAATCCTTATCTTCAGAAGCAATATGATAGATGTGGATGAGATACAGATCAATATTTAAGTCCTTTTTACTATAAATCTCCACTTTCACTTCCACATTCTTCTTATTTTCTTTTTGCCGATTCACAATCTTCATGCATATCGCCACCTACTGACAGGGAGGAGAATTTATAGTAAAAAAATTATTATTTTTTCTGTTTCTCACCCGCACCTATCATAATGCTTCTGATGACATGGTTTAAACCACTGAAGTCTTATGGATTACTTTTATTCTGCCTTTATGTGCTTTTGGAGCGTTAAAATTTTGATACCCATTTTCATGCATTATATGCAAAGAACAACTTTAAATCAATTGTTGTAGATTTTTCAATGCTGAAAAGTATCGATACAAAATATATTAAAATAATAGAAAACTGACTATTTTGTGTGTTTGCTATGTATATTCATGCTCATTAGAATATCGTGTCCAATCCCAGTCCTCATAAAACGTAACTCTATGTAAAAGAGTGACCAGTACATTCCTTAAAATTTCTTATTTTATGTTCAGTGCAAGAAAAAAAAAAAAGAAAAAAAGGAATTTAGGTTTGAATTAACATTAGGGAAATAAATGATGACAGAATTTAAATTTTTGGGTGAACTGTACCTTTAAGACAATTTAAATTACCTTGTACCAACTAGACAAAGTATATAACCAGCTTCAACCAGCTAGAAACTATGTAAAACCAGCTTCCACCTGAAGATGGTTTTTCAGATGGCTTTTCTAGTAGGTTGTAGACGGCTTCTTTGATTATACTGGGGCAGTCTAGTTTTGCTGTGTCACTGGGTGCCACTCATTTAATGTGAAACATGGAGTGTTTGCAAGAATGCAGTTATCTTCATTTTTAAACTGCCATGTCAAAAATTAATTGCAAGCATATTCTTTGTGTACGTTGATTGTGTGTGTACATAATCGTTGGTGTCTCTCTCTGTTACAAATATAGTCTCTTTGTTTGGGCTTCATCACTGGTTTAGTGTTGCAAGAAAGGTCAGTCTTGTACACCCCTTCAAATCAAACACTCATTAATATGCAATATGGAAATATGAGAGCTTGCTCTCTCCAAACAGTGATGTAATGGTGTTGGCTTTGTCCACCCACCTAGCGGGACTGATTTTCAGAGTGGGATTTATGCCACAGGAAAAGGACACAGGGAAATGAATCACTTTTGGTGTCATGTGTGAGAATATGAGGGAGTTTACCACCATTAAAGCGATAGTTGATCCAAAACCGAATATTCTGTGATCATTTACACACATTTTATGTTGCAAATAAAAAAAAATAAAAAAATCAAAGTCTCTTAAAGTTATGTTAACCACAGTGGACTCATCAATCTAAAACCACTATATTCTAAAAGCCCATTGGAAATTCCTGAGGAATCCTATGGCAAATTAGCCTTCTGGATTGGTCTACAAATTGGTGTCATTATTGAATAGGTCTATACACAAAGATTTATTTGTTATAACATGGTTAAATGGATATTTGATGATTAAGTCATTGACTTAGGAATGTTAATGCCTCACCCTACTATTCTGATTCAGTGAAATTGATTTGAACCTGACTGATGTTTTTGGAACTTCGCTGATTTGCTGGGACCTACAAATGAAAATATAGGGCCCTAATAAATTTGTTTTATAAAAAAAAATAAAAATAAAAATTCTGGATTCCATCATCAAAACGGTGTCAAATCAAAAGAATCCATAGAACTTTAATCAAATGGAAATATAAAAATACATTTTCAACAAAATACTGCAGTTACCGGTATTTTTGGTCAACTACATAAAGTGCAGTGGTGGCTCAGCGGTTAAGTCTCTGGGTTACTGATCAGAAGGTCAAGCCCCAGCACTGCCAAAATGCCACTGTTGGGCCCTTGAGCAAGGCCCTTGACCTTATCTGCTCCAGGGGTGCTGTATCATGGCTGACCCTGCACTCTGACCACAGCTTAGCTGGGATATGTGAAAAAAAAAAAAGAATTTCACTGTATATGTGTGAATGTGTGATAAATAAAAAAAACTACTACAAATAATTCATATTATATTACAATATATTTAACATTAATAATATTATTGAATAATATTTAATACAAAACATTTTTGTCACATTATTGTTATTAGTAATAGTATTATTACTACTACATTGATTATTAAAAAAAATTATTAAGTAGAGCTTTTATTTTGGAGGAAATGTGAGTGTCTGTTTGCTTAAGTGTGTATTTAACAGTAACTTTTATTAAGTGCGGTACATAACGACTTTATATTTATGTAATTAAATCGCAGCATTTTGTGGTTTAGTAATCACACTTAACAATAAATCAAATTAAAATCGTGATATGGCTAAATTGTCATTCATTTCATTCCAAATATGTACAATTCTGCGACTTTGTGTTTTTCTTTTTTTTTTTTTATGACTCAGTTCCGTGATTTCTTCTGTGTTTTCCACATAGGGCCTAGAATTATTACTTTGGCATGTTTATGACCAAAATGTAACACTTAAACTTAACTAAAATATTTTTGAATTGAAATAGAATGTCACAAATGTAATTGAAAAATAAAGCTGGTCCACTGTTTTTTTGTTGTTGTTTTGTTACATGGAACCAATAAACTTTAGTTAAACACCCCATGAAACAGCTTCGCAAAAAATTCCTGTGTTCCGTGTTGATGTATTTCTTATTGAATCATGAAATCTGGGTGGGACATGCCAAAGAGTACATTCCTCTTTTTTTTTAAAAAAGACATAAAAAAAATAAATAAATAAAAAATACAGTACAAATAATAATATTAGCAATGTCAAACATAATGAACTAACTATAAATCTATGAAACTATTAATTATGATAATGATAAATAATCATAATCATAACTTTCTTCACACTAAACAATGGTGCTGAAAGAGTCCCTTTGTGCCTCCTGGCGCTGATTTTGCGAATGAGTCTCACCTGTGAGAATTTAAAGTTTTACCACTGCATTAATCCCCGTGATAGTAAGGGTCATTCTGGTTGAGTGCCTACTGTACTTAAACCTTTTTCAGATGTACTGTATACAGTACATATTATCTTAAACATACACTATTGGATTAAAATGTTTGTTATTTTGCTCTGACATAGTAATTTATTTTGTTTCTGTGGACTTAGAATAGGTAATCATGTTTTTAGTATTAGAAATCTGTATTACTGTGTAAATGTGCAGATAATACTGCATATTATTAGTTTTATGTTCAGATATGATAGTGAAAATTGCATGCAGTGAATTATGGTACTTATGGGGGAAAAAACAAGGTGCTCGGAAACTTTTAGCCATATCTGAATTTCCCAGAAATTGTAACTTTTTCAGCAGTGAAAAAGCTGCCAATCTATGCGATAAATGGCTAATCACTTTATTGCTCCAACATGTAATTCCTAGCATCATGGACTAAGTTGTTATCTGTGTATTCTGACATGCACTACTGAATACAAAAATGACCTCTATTAACCAGGAAATAGAGAGCTGGGAGTGCATTGCATTAAATAACCAAATTACTTGTTTTGTGCTTTATATTGAGAGAGGCTGGATTATTTTCAATATCAGACTTGTCCTCGGCACACATCAGAGGTTAACGATGCAGAAAACAGATTCACTCCCTTAAGGCAACAGAAGCAGATAAAACTCTAATTCTATCTCTCTCTCGATCTTTGGAGCTGAAGCGAATGTTTGGATGTCTTGGTGGGGCCATTTTGTTCTGTTTAATGATACAGTACCTGTGTCAACAGTCATAAGCGTTTCTGCGCAACCATTTCACAACTAGCTGTGGGTTGTTGGGAGTGTTTATTCATGCATAAAGGGTCATACAGGATGTGTAGCTACATAATTGTGGCTACTTGGAAAGATCATATTAAAAGTATCGATCACCCAAAACTCACCCTCATGTCATATCATTCCAAACCCTTGTCAAAGGAGTCGAAAGAGTGACTCATAAGAGTCTTTTGTTCATGAATCAAACCTCGCTTCTCCTCTCATGGACTCTAATGAGTGCACCAAAGAAAGCTAAGTTTGGAAATCAAGATTTTCAATTAATATTAACTTAAACTTTGGTCTGTTCCTCGCATAAAGCTATCATATGTCTTCAGAAGACTTGGAATATAGTGCATGAGTCATATGGACCATTTTTAGGATAAATGTGTATGATACTTTTCTTCAAAAATTCACCTTTTTTGTACAAGTTTGGAACGACAAATAAATAATGATAGAATTTTCATTTTTGCCCAAACTATTCCTTAAATGCTTTTGTTTTGACTGCTTACTACAATGTTGTGAAACAGCCAGCTGATTTGATTTGAAGTTTCTTTTTTGTTTTTAAAAGCGCATCAGGTGTCTTTTTATCTTATATCCTTTCTTCTGTCTCTCTCTGAGATAAATGATGTTTACCCTCTTAGATATTTGAGTTATTATTGATCAGAGGCTTTTATTGACACTGTTTATGTCTCATTAGCTGTCAAGTCTTTTTATATGCAGCTCATTTACAAAACATGGGTATTTTATTTAAGCTGTTATGACTACGGTGTCCCCCGGCTTGGCCCCCACAGTGAAAGAACAAGGCCTGAGAGAGACATAAACAGAAAACAAGATAGATAGAGCAGTGGGTGGCTTGGGTGCAGTCTGTTGGGACAGGGCGAAGGCTGTTTATTTAATGGTTTGTCTGTACGATGATAATTTAGACATAGTGACTCAACGGAGGGATGTGCCCTGCCATTCATCTTCATTTTAAATGGGAACATTTTGTGTTTGCTGTTCCTCAGCATTAATAAACCAAAAGCCCTGAGCAGTTTTGGTTAAATCTAATTAATGGCGCAAACCAGGTGCGTTTGTTTGTCTGTACACACAAAAGAAAGACAGACCAAAAGACTGATTGGGTCATAAATAGATACATTTTTAAAAACAATTATTAAAATAATTATTATATATGTACTGAGTCATATACATTACATTTTAATTTTACTTAAAGCTGAAGTATGTAACTTTTTCAGTATTTTTTTGTTTTTGTTTTTATTTTCTCCCTTTTTCTCCCAATTTGGAATGCCCAATTCCCACTACTTAGTGGGTCCTCATGGTGATGCGGTTACTCACCTCAATCCGGGTAGTGGAGGACAAGTCTCAGTTGTCTCCGCTTCTGAGACAGTCAATCCACGCATCTTATCATGTGGCTCGTTGTGCTTG
Organism: Myxocyprinus asiaticus; assembly: GCF_019703515.2. Lineage (NCBI taxonomy): Eukaryota > Metazoa > Chordata > Actinopteri > Cypriniformes > Catostomidae > Myxocyprinus > Myxocyprinus asiaticus. The sequence continues at coordinate 13,257,322 of NC_059392.1, read as the reverse complement.
ACACCGTGGAGACTCACAGCATGGGAGGCTCATGCTACTCTCCATGATCCACGCACAAATTACCACGCACCCCACTGAGAGCGAGAACCCCTAATCGCGACCACGAGGAGGTTGCCCCATGTGACTCCACCCTCCCTAGCAACCGGGCCAATTTGGTTGCTTAGGAGACCTGGCTGGAGTCACTCAACACGCCCTGGATTTGAACTCGCGACTCCAGGGGTGGAACTTTTTCAGTGTTAAAATACTTTCTTATATCCCAGCTTAATATGCAGAGATAACTATAAGGAAGCCATTCATAGGTTAATTTTCTCGAAAACTGTAAACTATGGGGCAGATTCACTAAGAATGAATTGCGCCCTCTAAAAGCGCTGTTTTTTTGCATGCACTAACTGCGCTCGTTTAGCACCCGATTCACTAAAGGAATTATGCAGATCAGGCAAAGGCGCAAACACGCCCACAAAATCACTGCTGAATGCAATTTGCACAAGCAATTCTGATCTTGCAGTCCGATTCTGAGTGCAGTATAGCCGAGGATGCTGCAGACCACCGTATTTCACCCACCCTGCTGGGACTGAACAGTATCACTTTGATCCAGGCACCTGGATCATCTCTTAAACATGCAGCACATTCGCTTGACAACACCACGCATCTGGATATATGTCAAGTTATAACACTCTTCAAAATCATTTGATGATTATTTGATTACTGAAACGATCAGTTGAAAATGTTCACAAACATATCTTCTAAATAAAATTCATTTTACTGCCTACTTTCATTTTGCGGTAATAGTGCGATGTAAACTGCACAGGGCAAATTGCTCTGAGTTTTGTGAATGAAGTGCAATCTTTAATTAGCCTAATTTACATAGAAAGGAGGCGTGTTTGCACAGTGTAATGATGAGTCAACCGAGTTGAGATCCAAGTGCAGCTTTTAATAACAATAAACGTAGTAATTCAGACAGGCAGGGGTAAATCACCAGCAGCAGTAATATCAAAGGCAGTCCAGAGGGGTATTCAATAAACGGGCAAGAGATCGGGGCAGGCGGCAGACAATCACAGGTTATATCCAGGTAAAACAAGGCAGTAATAGTAAGCAGGCAGCAATGGATCAAAGACAGGGTAAACAGTCCAGGATAATACACAGGTCATTCAACAAACTAAGAAAACACTCAGAAATGTCAGCCTGGGCAAAACAAGACTTTGCAATAAGAGAGAGTGAGTGTGAGTCTTAAATAGCTGAGTGGATTGGAAACAGGTGAACAGGTAATCATTAACAGGTACGGGGATTATGGGAAATGGAGTCCAGAGAGTTAAAGTCAATCCCCAGGTGATGGAGCCCTCTGGTGGTGAGCGGGAGGAACAACAAAGGCGGGATTCATGACACACGGAAAGGAACGACAATGACTTCATTTAAATATTGAAGACGCATTGTAATTTCAACTCTGATTGCACCCGCTAAACGTGACTGTGGGTGGTTAGTGAATAAGATGCAGGTATTTGCGCTGAAATACCACGTGCAAAAGTGCCACAACTGTTTAGAGAATAAGCCCCTCAGTCTGTGTGGCACTATAAAAATGTTGGTGTTTGTTTTGAGAGACCCGCTTAGACCCGCCCCAGCAACGTTATTTAACCAATAGCATGAGTTGGGGTTGGGACTACCTGACTATTTGAACAACTGCAGATGAGGGCCATTTTCAGAAAGCTGTTTTCTTTTCTTTTTTTACATTACATTTTTTTTATTGATTCCTATATTAACACATAAAAGCAAGAACATATACAAACAGAATCAATACTTAACCCCCTCTATTACTACCCCCCCACAATCCCCAACCCCCAACCCTACCCAGAAGAACATCCCAGTGGTCCCACATAATTTTGTACACAAAAACAAATATTAAAAAATAAAATAATTAATAAAATATAATAAATCACACACATAACCTCTACATCTCTCTCTCCACTGTCCCTCCCCGAGAGCCCTCCAAAAATGCAAAATATTTGCCCCACTTTCCCATAAACAAGTCCAAATTACCCAATCCTCTAGATACCCCTTCTTCAATTGCTGCCACCCTTCCCATATCTGTACACCACTCTGGAAATGATGGTGCTCCGTCGGACTTCCAACCCCTTAAAATGACTTGTCTGTCAATCATAACACTTGTTAAAACCCAATTTTTTATAAATTTGTCCCCCAAATTTATGACTGCTCCGTTGCCCAAAATACAAAGTCTGGGGCAAAGCAAAACTTGAGTGCCCAAAACGTCTGCATTTTCATCCAAAAATCCTGAATCTTAATACACCCCCAAAAGGCATGAGTTGTGTCTCCAATTTCTGATTGACAACGCCAGCAGTTGGGTGTGTCTTTAAGACCAAGCCTATATAATCTAGAGGGGGTCCAGTAAAATCTGTGTAAAATCTTAAATTGCATAAGGCGAACCCTTGCATCTCTAGATGCAGACTTGACATTTTTTAGAATCCTAGTCCACAATTAGTCCAATACCAAATTCAAATCTTTTTCCCATAATCTCTTGATAGAAGCTAAAGCTCCATCCCCCAGACTCCGAACCAGCAGGGAGTAATACACTGATGCCTCATGACCTTTTCCAAAAGCAGTAATCACCTCTCCCAAAGCAACTGCCGCTTTAGGGGGGTGTGTGCTGCTCCCAAAAATAGTACAGAGCATGTGGCGCAGCTGTAAATACCTATAAAACTGAGATCTGGGAATCCCAAAATGATGACCCAAATTCTCAAAAGATCTCAACACTCCATTCTCATACAGGTCGCCGAATATAACAACCCCTCTCACAATCCACTCTGACCAACAGGAAGGGGACTTATTGATACATAATTTTGGGTTCAGCAATATGCTTGAGGCAACATTTAAATAAATGTCCGAATTAAATACTCTGGCCACTCTTGTCCAAATCATGTGCAAATGTGAAATAACAGGGTGTGACTTAACTTCTCCGGTTAGTTTAATAGAAAGACTTTGCAATGGTGAAATAGGGGCAAGGACTTCCTGTTCAATAGAAAACCAGGGAGGGGCTCTCTCAGGTGGAAGCGACCAATGAGCCAAATGCCTGAGACTGAACGCATAATAATAAAACAAAATCTTGGGTAAGCCTAACCCACCTTTGTCAGTCGGCCTATGTAATTTGTTGGAATGTAGTCTGGGACGTTTACCATTCCAAATGAAGGACTTCGCAATTTTATAAAATTGCTTAAAATAAGAGAGGGGGACATCTATAGGAAGTGACTGTAGCAGGAAGTTGAATTTTGGAATACAGTTCATTTTAATAACATTAATCTTCCCAATCATCGATAAATGTAATGAAGCCCATCTGTCCACATCGCTAGAAAACTTTTTAGTTAAAGGGTCAAAATTAACAAAATCAGACAAATTTGCTGGGAATAAAATAACCAAATACTTAATGCCCTGTTTGGGCCACTGAAAGGCGCCCGGCTGAAAGGCCGTTACTGGGCAGTATGCAGTCAGAACTAAAGCTTCAGATTTAGACCAGTTGACTTTGTATCCAGAGAACTTGGAAAAGGAATTAATAATTCTGTGGAGGCAAGGCATAGTTTTAGTGGGGTCAGAGATGAATTATAAAATATCATCTGCATAAAGCAGAAGCTTATGCACCACACCTCCCGCCACCACCCCTGGAAAATCATCCTCCTTTCTTATCGCGGCTGCTAATGGTTCCAGGGCAAGACAGAACAATAATGGGGAAAGAGGGCAACCCTGCCGAGTGCCCCTATCCAGAGTAAAATAATCTGAATTTAATCCATTCATTTGTACCGCTGCTAAAGGGTGTCTATAAAGTAACTTAATCCAACCAATGAATGTACTCCCGAACCTATACATTTCTAAAATCTTAAAATGATAATCACATTCTACCATATCAAATGCCTCTTCGGCATCAAGTGAAATGGCAGCGACCGGAGACTGATCATTCACTACTGACCACATGATATTGATGAAACACCTAATGTTATCAGAAGAGCTGCGGCCCCGAATAAACCCCACCTGATCTATATGTATAAGAGATGTCATAACCTTACTTAAACGATTAGCCAAAATTTTGGACAACATTTTTACATCTAGCTGGATCAGGGAAATTGGATGGTAACTTTTACACACACTTGGATCTTTGTCCTTTTTAAGAATCAGACTGATCCGGGCTTGTGTCATAGTTGGAGGAAGCTTTCCGTTCTTTAATGATTCCGTATAAACTTCTAACAAATGCGGAGCCAGTTCTGTAGCATAAGATCTAAAAACTTCAGCAGCAAAACCATCTGGCCCCGGAGCTTTGCCTGTAGGTAAGTCGTTAAGTACCTCGTCAAGTTCCTCCAAGGTAATCTCAGAATCAAGATAATTTTTTTGCTCAGTCGTCAGTTTAGGAAGTTCTGATGGTTCCACAAAGTTTCTAATATCTTCATCAGTAGACGAAGATGTAAAACTATAAAGATCAAGATAGAAGTCTTTAAAAGCATTATTAATATCAGTGGCTGAGGTAAAGATTTCACCACCAGCAGATTTCACTGAGAGAATGATAGAAAAAGACTCTCTCTGCTTTATATATCTAGCCAAAAGCTTCCCTGCTTTGCCCCCCGACTCAAAATATGACTGTCTTGCCCTGAATAACCAAAACTCCACTTTCCGTGACAAAATAGTATTATATCTGTATTTCAATCGAGTCAATTCTCTGAGGCCATCAGCGGACATACGGCGCTTTCGCATCGTAATTTCAGCCCTGATTGCACCCGCTAAACGTGATTGTGGGTGGTTAGTGAATAAGACGCAGGTATTTGCATAGGTATATATACGGCAACTATATGATTTCTTTTTCTCCATATGTGGCAACAATTCCAAACTCACCAGGGCGTGATCCGAGACTAAAATGTTTCCAATTGAGCAATCAACAACAGATGAAATGAGGGACTTAGATATATATATTAAAAATCTGTTCTAGAATAAATCTTATGGACTGATGAAAAAAATGTATAGTCTCTACCAGATGGGTTCAAAAGTCTCCAAATATCTGCAAGACCAGAATTTTTACACATCCTGTGAAGCGTCAGTGTTGCTTTAGGAAGCTTACACACTTTTGCTTCACTATGATAAACAACTGAGTCCATCAAAAGATTAAAGTCTCCTCCAAATATTATATCATGAGGGGTGCCAGGGGTTTGCAGCATCCCTTCAAGATCTATAAAAAAGCCCTGATCATCAACGTTAGGTGCATAAATATTAGCCAAAATCAACCTTTGCCCCTGAATTTCTGCTAAAACAATAATTACTCTTCCTAATTTATTTTTAATCTGTTTGAGAAATTTGAATTGTAGATGTTTACTTATTAATCAAATGACTCCCCTGCTTTTACTCGAGCCAGCACTAAAGAAAACATGTCCACCCCATATCTTACCAAATTTTTCAGCTTCCTGCAGGGAAAAATGTGTTTCTTGAAGAAACACTATATCATATTTCTTACATTTAAGAAAATAAATAACCTTCCTTCTTTTTATAGGGTGCCCCAACCCATTCACATTCTATGTGGAGAGAGACAACTTATTCATAATAACATTTGACATACTGATATAATAAAAAAAAAAAATTGTGTGTCAAAAACAAGATTACACAGACCACATTCCCCATTAATGCTACAATCAAACCCTGAACTTCCCCCCGAACAAAACAAACAGAAAAAATAAAAAAATTAACCCCACGCACAACAGCGCCAACCGGAGTCAATCCCTCTAAACTCAAAAGGTCCATATACACCTGTAAGAGCCCCCGTGACAACTTTGCCATCAGATTGCTAAAGTCCGGTGCTTCTATACAAATTTTGTGAGGCAAAATTACATAACAGAAAATACTTTGTAAAACAGACCCCAGCCAACAGGCAGAATAACAGAAAAAACATGTAGACTCACAGAACCGTCTCGAAGGTGTGATCCTCCGCAAAACAAACTCCAGCTGATATAAAGCCGTTCAGTTTCCTCAGACAGACAAACAGTTGTTCAGTGAGCCGGCTGTTATGAGTTCAGCAGATGACGTAATCATTCTACTGTCCCTTAAAAAAACTCCACAAAAACAAACTCCAGCCAACAGGAGGCATAAGCACAAAGAACGAACAGATTTATCCACAGCTGTTCCAAAGGAGTGTTATTCAACAGAATGAAAAACAAAACTGGCATCCCGGTTCCTCAGATGATCAAGAGCCAAACTAACTCGGAGGCTGCACAAAAAAGAAAAAAGAAAAAAAAAAGAAAAATACACCATAACTTACTCAATCCGTCAACTTTATAAAAGATGTCCTTTATGTGAGCATGTAGATATTTTGCGGTCATCCATAGTGGCCATTCTCGATCTGGCCGGGAACTTCAGTGTAAAAAACGATCTTCCGTCAACGCAAAAGTTTCTTGGAGTCATGCCACAAAACAAACTCCAGCCGCTAGGTGGAGCCAGCGCAAAAAGAAACAAAAATGGCACCCAGCTTCCTCAGATAATAGAGTCCCTCAACCACGAGTCAGACAACTAATATAAGAAACATCAAATGGCTTACTCCAATGTATTTATGAAGGAGAGTGCCTGTTTTGGACATGTAAATACTTTGCGACCATTCTTCGTTTCAATTCTCAATTTGGCGGGGAACATCAGTGCAAAAGTGATCTTCTGTTGGTGTAAGAGTTTCTTACATTCCTTGAACCGACTGCATTTCTCTCTTGTCGAATTTGCAAAGTCTGGGAACAAGAAAACATTGTGATTCCTCCAAGAAAGCTTTCCTTTGCTCCTTGCCTGGTGCAACGAGATCTTTATCAGATGATTTCAGAAATTTGGCTAGAATCGATTGGGGCCTGTCTCCCTCAGCAGTTCTGCGAGCCGGGACTCTGTGAGCTCGCTCGATTTCCAGTTTATGACCTGATATGTCAAGCAGCTTCGGGAAGAGCTCGTCCAGGAATTTCACCATATCTCTGCCCTCTTCATGCTCAGGAATTCCAACAATTCATATGTTATTCCTTCGGCTCATATTTTTGAAATATTCCAGTTTTTCCTAAATTAATTCAAAATCTGTTTTGGACACGGGCGGATTAGCGGTTAATTCCCTTTCCGATGACTCAAGATAACTGATACGTCTTTCAACTTCTGTTACTCTTGTAAACAACTCAGAGAATTTTGTTTCCATCGCTGTAATCGATCGACGTATTACAGCGAGATCCTCCAAGTCAGCAACAATCTTCGTCAGCATTACCGAGATGTTGGACAGTTGACGCTGAATTTCATCTACCGACGAGCCATCCAAATCGAGTCCCCGGTCCACAGGCCCATCAGAGGCCTCAGCTTGAACACGTAAGTGTCTTTTAATGTCTCCAGAGTCTGAGGATTTTACCTCAAAGAGAAAGTATGTAACTGGGTGTATCGAATCTCACCGGATTATGACATGAAAATATAAAAAAAACTAGCAATGTTCGCAGAGCTTGTGTTTCACATGTCTGCCTCTCGCATGGCATCCGTGGACTCCTCAGAAAGCTGTTTTGAATTTTTTTTTTTTTTTTTCATTCGGTGACACTAGTGTTGCAGAAACACAGCTTTAATAAATTTTAATGTGGGAGAAACACTGAAACATTTAGCTTCACTTGAAGTTAACTTAGTATTGTATTTTCAACCTGGCCTCATGCAATCACATAAACTACATTTTAGCAAACGCATAATAGGAAAATTATGTGGCTCGTTGTACTTACCACAGCATTTTCCTGATTAAAAGAACACGACTGGTGCCACAACAACAATTACTTTTCATCCTTTTCACACATATCACAAGTAAAAGGGCTATAAACACTGTTATAAAATCTATATCTATATACTTAATACAGCGCATGACTTTAATCGCTTGTTCAAATGCAATAAATTGCATGGTAGCTCAACCGATAGAGCATTGCATGTGCGATGCAAAAGGCCAGGGTACGAGTCTTGCAAAGTATGCAAGTCGACATGGGAACCGAAAGTGTCATAAAAGCACCACAATATGATGTTATTGCTTTAGCAATTGTTTTTTGTGTCAACCCAATCGAGAAATTTTCCGCAAATTCGCCACTCATTATTTTCACATGCAAAAGAGCTTTGGCAAACATTTGTGGGGAATTGCAAGCTCATTTGCATGTGAAAATAATGAGTGGGAAATTTGCAGCAAACTTTCAGATTTTTTGTATGGGGCCAGTGGCGAATTCTCAGGGCCAGCAAAGCCTTCTCTGCTGGCCTAACATGGCAAATAAATAAATATTTTTCAATCACCTTTTTACCTATGTATTTTTAATCACTTTCCACTCTTAATTAATCTACGAACAAATAGTGAAAAACGAAACGTTTTTCCAGTCAGAATTTATTCCTTGATGCTTACAAGCAAAGCCTGACAACTGTTTCACAAATCACATGCCCGAAGTAGCGTGTGAGTCTGAGCTCCACCCCGTCAGGCCTTCAGAATTTCCACAGAATCCCTCAACAGTGCAAATGAATGAGCAACTAAAGTCAGATTGTCAGATTCATCAGCCAATCAGACTGATTTATTTGTTCTCGGTGAGTGTGATCTTTAGGATATGTCCCGGTCGAGGCCTTCTAGCTGGTCTTGAGTGACGCAATCATGCTTTAAGTGACGTAATTTGAAAGGGAAGAGCACCAGATCTTGCTGAGAAGTCTACTGACATTACTGCCGCTATCGCCATTGAGAAAGAGATCCTTATGGATTTAAAAACACAAGATGTTCTGTCATGTGAAGACCATGTGATTGCTTAATTTATTAATCAGGAAAGGAGGACTGATTTTCACTTCAAGTAAATTGGTAAGTGCTTTTTGCATTGTTATAGCAACATCAGTAGTTTTCTAAGTGTAAATTAGGCTGCTTGAGCATTCAGTGTCAGATCAAGTTTTGAAAAGTAGTGCTGTGTTCCAATCAACTCGGAAAGTCGGATTTTACTACTTCCTACTAGGAAAAGTGCAAAGGAATGCATCTTGAAATCAGAATTACAACTTGTAGGCTTGTGCAGAAATTCTCAACTCCGATTTCGCCGAGATGCAGGGCTATGATGTCACACAAACATGTCGACACTCAGGGAGATATACAAAGTAAGTGATAAACATTCACTTTATTAAGTAATATCGATAAATGAGTTCGTTTCCACATTACATGATATTAAAGCTTGTTTAACAAACGCCTGCAGAAACAGGTGTATAAAACATTATTATCTCTTTTGATAATCGTACACCTGAAGCACAAATGCTAGCGCTGCAGCATTGTTTATCAGTTGGATTGCTAGGAGACATCTCTAATGAGAGTCAAACCCCTGCTAAGCTAACGGGAGCGTTGCAGTTTTGTTTCCTTAAACGTCATCTTCCGAATATCGGGGAATGGAATGCATTTATGGTCTGAGATATCAAGTAGGAATATCCCTCATCCAACTTGAATGGAACGCAGCATAACCGGGTACCCTGACAAAACAAAATGTATTGCAAGCAACATTTAAATCCCAAATATTATTAGATAGATTTTTCCAGGTATTATAGACCTTCTTGGTAGATTCATATGAAAAATTATGATTTTTGAATGTCTGTTCGGGAGACGCTGTAATGTTGTGCTGTGTGATGCTGCAGTTAAAATTAGGCTTGCTTAAGCATTAAGTGTTGTTTCAAGTTCTGGCTTTTGTGCGTGGATATGTTTTTAAAATGTCAATTGGTATTATTAGTTAGCTGCAACATAATGTATGATGCCCAAAGGCATAGGGTGTCTTATTCATTGTGAAACTGTGTTTTCTTAATGGCATGAATCACACAGAAGGCCTAGACTTTTAATGCACGGCCCGCCACTGTATGGGGCATTTGCTTTTTTTGACACTATTGGTTAGGTATAAGGTTTAGGTAGGGAGGTATGATTTGTTGATTTAAAACTTGATAGAGCATTAACCTTGAAAACCTGAACTGTTTGAGAGAAAATGTAAACTGCTGTTGGCGCCACACAGTGGAAATTTCACCTCGGAACTGCTGCAAAACGTGTAATAAACCACGTAATATCATATTGCAAAAATGTCGCCTCAGTGATGTCCTTAGCATTCACCACTAATGAGAGAATAAAAGCAAAGAAATCTGGAATGATGGAAAGCATTTAATGGGAATATCGCAAATGGAAAAGACAGTTAAGATTTCATGAGGCTAGTCATCAGCTATTTACACAGAACATTGACTTTGACACTGACCTCCTTTCCCTGCAGTCTCCTGGGCAGTGCTACCAGTCGCATTATTGATATTTTACATTCAGGAAGGTGTTCAGAGCATTCCCTCCCTTTATTCTGTCTCAGTGTCCCCACTCACCCCCTCCCTATGACTAAGCCGAGATAGAAAGACTCTTTCCACACATCAAAGCAGGATCTGTTCAAGAAATACACAGATGAACCAGTTTGGAGTGTTGTATCTAATCTTACAGTATATCTGTGCCCTTGTCTCCCCTCTAAATGTTAATTTAATCCCTCATTCCTGTAGATATGAGTGTGTGGGTGAGGCAGGATGGATTTGGCAGCATCTTATCAGCAAATGCAGCACGCGCCACAGTGACACCGAGGCTGTCCATGCAGCTAATGCGACCAGAATCCCTCCAAAGTCTGACTGCAAAGTTACATGAACTCTAGGAACCCAAACCTGTCGGCTTGGCCACAATATGCTACATGGGGATGTAATTTTCAGCAAGCTATCATACTTATAATGTTACATTTGATTTAATAAATCAGCGAAAGCTTTGCTTAAAATAATTTTGTATGATATTTGATATCTTTAGTCTAATCCACATGTTTCACAATCCTTCCATAATAATCAAGACCGCAAAACAAGTAATGAAATAAGTCTTTCTAATTGTCACACAATAACTGGCTGGCATTCTTTAATAGGCACGAAAGTAACTGGGCTTAATAAAACCTGATGCAAAAACTTTTTCAAAATGACTTCTTGCTGAAATATATTGGCCTGAGATTAAGTTTTTTCATTCTAATATTTAAAGAAAATCGGGAGAAAATAAGAAAACGAGGTTTGTTTATGTACTTAGAGGAACAGTTCATCCAAAAAGTAAAATTCTGTTATCATTTACTTAGCCTTATGTCATAAGATTGTCTTACTTCTGTGGAATACAAAGGTAGACATTAGGCAGAATGTTCACGCTCCTCTTTTACATAAAATGGAAGTAAATAGTGACCAGGCAACATTATCACACTGGAACTCAACATGTTGCAATGAATGTTCCAGTACCCTGAAATCAGCTCCATTCTGCCAAATTATGAGCACCATCACCTATCAGACATTTCTGCATCTATTCAAATGTGTTCACTTTTTTCTGTGGTAGCCTCAGAGACTCGAGTTCAGGTCCCATGGAAACCAGGAAATAATTGTGTTTACAATCCGTGATGAGCAGCATTCAGGGTTTGCATTTTTGCTCTAAAATTACATTTTTACTTTAATTTTTTTTAAATTTTGTTGACTGTATTATATAATCTACTAGTGACAATACAACTCGCTTTTGGTGCCACTCTGTGGACATTTCAGCAAAGTATCTTTTAATGCAAGTAAGTCCACTTGGTGGCCATCTTTGGAATGCTTCAAGGTAGCTATTTTCAATGTAAACAAGTGCCATAAAAGTGCAGCTCCAATCTACTTGAATGGGAAAAGACTAAAATCTCCAAAACAGTTGTTCAAGATTACAATCAATAAACATTTCAAATCAGCAATAAAATCTAATGACATGTTCTTCTTTCGATAAGATTACGTTAAAAAAAGCTATTTTTCAGACTGGTTCAGCTAATACAAATGTGTGTTCTCGAGTTGATTAACATAAGGCGAGACTTCCTTTGCTACTTCAGTAATATTTACCGTTCCAATTTCTCCCATTCATTTTAATACTAGTGGTCCATCTCTGCTAAACTGTCTCTGATTTCACTCTGAAACTGGAGCTCACACATGCCCATACATTTACCAACACTTCCAGCTATGGCCACTGGGGGCAGTAATTTGAATTTCGGTAAGCACACGCCGATTTCAGCAGCAAATCCTTCGACCTACTTTATGGTACTTTTTTATTTCTTGGAGCCTGACATTACTGTATAAATCACAATCGACTTTCATTCTCATCTCACATCTAATTTTCTGTTCCACAGAAGAAAGTCATACACGTTTGGAACAACATGAGGGTGAGTAAAAGATTACAGAATTGTTTATTTTTGGGTGTGTCCCCTTTATGTTAATGGCAGAATGAACATCCTCCCTGTGAACTGTGACTATTATCATGTCTACCCTGATCAAAGGAAATGGAGAAGGGCAGCAGAGTTTTTCGCACAGTGGCAAGCACGTCTACTCTCTGACAAGGGCAGTGAGACTGGCTGCCACATGCCTGTCGCTTGGCAGGAAGCTGATATACACACAAGGTGCCCAGCGGGGAGAATGTCAACTTGACAAATGCAGAATGACAGTCACCAGGACTGCCACATCACACATCAAGATGCACTTCAGCGTGTGTTTCTGGTCTGCTGTCTATTAGTGCGTCTGGGTAGGTAATCTAGTGTCATGATTGTATTTGTGATGTAAAGCAGAACTAAATCCTGAAACCAATTTGTCAATGCAGTTTTTCTGTTTTAGAATCTACTGATTACTACATTATCCTTACAAAATGTTACCACTGTAAATGTGTATTTTTGCAAAGGGTAGTTAGTGTGATGCACTCTCATGTATCACCCTAATTTTATACCTTGACAAATGTCACACCTAATTTTTAGAGCATTTTACTTCTGATTAAATTAGTGCAAAATAGCCTGTTGATTGTGGCTGGTCTGGCTTGCTCCTTGTGTACAGTACATATTATGATGTTAGCACAGTAACTGGCAGAGGAAATCCTTCATGATAGCTTGAACAACAGCAGATGCTCCTGTGAATGAGTGGGTGAAGGCCAGAGATGTCATTTGACCTTTACCTTTGCATAATATTTAGGTTATTATTACATAAGTTTACACTCAGACCAAAAATCAAACAGAGATTACTTTTAAAAAAAAATCAATTTGTTAATTTAAATGTCAATGAGTGTATTCTTGTCTATTGTGCATGTGTATTGCTGGTTTTCACTCACTTTACTTTGAAGGTTCCTTGAACTTTTAGGTACAACTAACTAACTCAGTCAATCAAACAATTAATCAGTCAAGTAATCTAACTAACTAACTAACTAACTCAGTTAGCCAGTCAGTCAGTCTTTCTTCTGTCTATTTGTACATTTACTGTACTTTAACAAATGTAGGATAATTTAAGGTGCACTTACCTAACCCTAACCTACTAACTTACTAACTAACTAACTAACTAACTAACTAACTAACTCAGTCATCATTTTGTAAATTGACTGTACATTAACAAACAGAGGGTATACCTAACTAACTCAATCCATAAAGCACAAGAATTTGACTTTTGAATATACAGACAAAATATTTAGACCTAATACACTATATTGCCAAAAGTATTCGCTCACCCATCCAAATAATTGAATTCAGGTGTTCCAATCACTTCCATGGCCACAGGTGTATAAAATGAAGCACCTAGGCATGCAGACTGCTTCTACAAACATTTGTGAAAGAATGGGCCACTCTCAGGAGCTCAGTGAATTCCAGCGTGGTGCTGTGATAGGATGCCACCTGTGCAACAAGTCCAGTCGTGAAATTTCCTCACTACTAAATATTCCACAGTCAACTGTCAGTGGTATTATAACAAAGTGGAAGCGATTGGGAATGACAGCAACTCAGCCACGAAGTGGTAGGCCACGTAAAATGACAGAGCGGGGTCAGCGGATGCTGAGGCGCATAGTGCGCAGAGGTCGCCAACTTTCTGCAGAGTCAATCGCTACAGACCTCCAAAGTTCATGTGGCCTTCAGATTAGCTCAAGAACAGTGCGTAGAGAGCTTCATGGAATGGGTTTCCATGGCCGAGCAGCTGCATCCAAGCCATACATCACCAAGTGCAATGCAAAGTGTCGGATGTAGTGGTGTAAAGCACGCCACCACTGGACTCTAGAGCAGTGGAGACGCGTTCTCTGGAGTTACGAATCACGCTTCTCCATCTGGCAATCTGATGGACGAGTCTGGGTTTGGCAGTTGCCAGGAGAACGGTACTTGTCTGACCGCATTGTGCCGACTGTGAAGTTTGGTGGAGGGGGATTATGGTGTGGGGTTGTTTTTCAGGAGCTGGGCATGGCCCCTTAGTTCCAGTGAAAGGAACTCTGAATGCTTCAGCATACCAAGAGATTTTGGACAATTCCATGCTCCCAACTTTGTGGGAACAGTTTGGGGATGGCCCCTTCCTGTTCCAACATGACTGCGCACCAGTGCACAAAGCAAGGTCCATAAAGACATGGATGAGCGAGTTTGGTGTGGAAGAACTTGACTGGCCTGCACAGAGTCCTGACCTCAACCCGATAGAGCACCTTTGGGATGAATTAGAGCGAAGACTGCGAGCCAGGCCTTCTCGTCCAACATCAGTGTCTGACCTCACAAATGCGCTTCTGGAAGAATGGTCAAAAATTCCCATAAACACACTCCTAAACCTTGTGGAAAGCCTTCCCAGAATAGTTGAAGCTGTTATAGCTGCAAAGGGTGGGCCGACGTCATATTAAACCCTATGGATTAAGAATGGGATGTCACTTAAGTTCATATGTGTCTAAAGGCAGGTGAGCGAATACTTTTGGCAATATAGTGTATATGAACAGACAGACAGGATGGATGGATGGATCAACAGACAGACAGACTTCTAAGGATGCCTCTTATTATTAGACACAGAGCTCTCAGTGTGAACATCCTTCCTCCCTTGATGCTGGTTTATTTCATCTGCACTCTTCTCTCCCTCACCTCATTTCATCTTTAATTGGGTCTGTGGATTTCAGAAATATATTTTTATAGCAGCTTGCCCACATTGATTGTCAGCAGGCCATGGAACTAATTTCCCCAACTGAGGTTTTAATGTGGGTTTGGTCAAATGAGTTAATCAGACTATGGGGCGACTCATTACAAAAATGTCACTCTGAGCACTCTAGCTTTTCCTTTGAGGCCTCAAAGTGATTGCAGCCAAAAGGGAGTTAGAACTGAATAGACCAGAATAATTACGCATGTTTGTCTCATCTGATGTGAGGATCAAGAGGTTTATTTGTGATAAACCAAGCAAAAGTTCTCAAAGTTTGCAAGTAGACGGATTCTGCAAACATTTGAAATTTTCTACACTCGTAGCAGAATGCTGCGTGATGGGTTTAAATACGTAAAAAATATATTTTATGTATAATATAACAAGTGCCACCTTGTGTGGTTTACAGCCTAATTTTGGCACCCTGTAAGTGGATGCCAAAATTAATAAAGATCGGTTGTTCACAACGCAAGTTTTTGGCTACTGAAATTTGATTGGCTGCAGGCGGCCATTTTGGTTTGAGTTGTCCAATCAATATTTTTAGTATGTGTTAACCCTAACCCAAAGAAGATGCACGCCAAATTCCAGCTTCTTTGATTAAACTGTTGCAAAGTTATAACTGGTTTTTAGTTGTAGTGCCCCCTATGGACAGAATTCAGCGAAATTTGGCAAGCAGTTGGCAAAAAGTGTTGTTAAGTTTGGACTTTGCGTTCAGAAGATATAGGTTGATTGGTGAATTTAGACCACGGCCAAAAAAATTACTTGTCTTATATCTTCTAAACTACTTGACGAATAAAAATTTTGATAACTTTTAGTCATGATGGTCTCTAGTCTAGATGATATATGCGAATCAGACCAATGGTCTATGAGGAGTTCGTAAAAGTAGTTTTTTAGGCAAACTCAAAATGGCGAAAAAATGTATGGACGAAAATGAAATCGGAGATATATATTTCAGAAGTTTGAATTGACTCATGGAATCAGAGGTAATATTTTTGGTTCTAGCCCATATGGTTGTAAAGATATTAGTGAAATGTAAAAGTGCTGATTATAGTGGCATCTAGGGTCGGGTGGGTGGGATTTGGTGCTTGGACTCCTAATTAGCCAATCTACAGTGCATCCGGAAAGTATTCACAGCGCTGCACTTTTTCTATATTTTGTTATGTTACAGCCTTTTTCCAAAATTGATTAAATTCATTATTTTCCTCAAAATTCTACAAACAATACCCCATAATGACAACGTGAAAGAAGTTTTTGAAATCTTTGCAAATTTATTAAAAATCAAAAACGAAAAAAAAAAAACCCCACATGTACATAAGTATTCACAGCCTTTGCTCAATACTTTGTTGAAGCACCTTTGGCACCAATTACAGCCTCAAGTCTTTTTGAGTATGATGCTACAAGTTTGGCACGCCTATTTTTGGGCAGATTCTCCCATTCTTCTTTGCAGGACCTCTCAAGCTCCATCAGGTTGGATGGGGAGCGTCGGTGCACAGCTATTTTCAGATCTCTCCAGAGATGTTCAATCGGGTTCAAGTCTGGGCTCTGGCTGGGCCACTCAAGGACATTCACAGAGTTGTCCCATAGCCACTCCTTTGTTATCTTGGCTGTGTGCTTAGGGTTGTTGTCCTGTTGGAAGATGAACCTTCGCCCCAGTCTGAAGTCGAGAGCGCTCTGGAGCAGGTTTTAATCAAGGATGTCTCTGTACATTGCTGCATTCATCTTTCCCTCGATCCTGACTAGTCTCCTAGTTCCTGCCACTGAAAAACATCCCCACAGCATGATGCTGCCACTACCATGCTTCACTGTAGGGATGGTATTGGCCAGGTGATGAGTGGTCCCTGGTTTCCTCCAGACATGACGCTTGCCATTCAGGCCAAAGAGTTCAATCTTTGTTTCTCATGGTCTGAGAGTACTTCAAGTGCCTTTTGGCAACACCAGGCGGGCTGTCATGTGCCTTTTACTGAGGAGTTGCTTCCGTCTGGCCACTCTACCATATAGGCCTAATTGGTGGAGTGCTGCAGAGATGGTTGTTCTTCTTGAAGGTTCTCCTCTCTCCACAGAGAAATGCTGGAGCTCTGTCAGAGTGACCATCGGGTTCTTGGTCACCTCCCTGACTAAGGCCCTTCTCCCCCGATCACTCAGTTTGGCCGGGCGGCCAGCTCTAGGAAGAGTCCTGGTGGTTCCAAACTTCTTCCATTTACGGATGATGGAGGCCACTGTGCTCATTGGGACCTTCAATGCTGCAGAAATTTTTCTGTACCCTTCCCCAGATCTGTGCCTCGATACAATCCTGTCTCAGAGGTCTACAGACAATTCCTTGGACTTCATGGCTTAGTTTGTGCTCTGACATGCACTGTTAACTGTGGGACCTTATATAGACAGGTGTGTGCCTTTCCAAATCATGTCCAATCAACTGAAAATACCACAGGTGGACTACAATCAAGTTGTAGAAACATCTCAAGGATGATCAGTGGAAACAGGATGCACCTGAGCTCAATTTTGAGTGTCATGGCAAAGGCTGTGAATATATATGTACATGTGATTTTTTTGTTTTTTATTTTTAATAAATTTGCAAAGATTTCAAACAAACTTTTTTCACGTTGTCATTATGCGGTATTGTTTGTAGAATTTTGAGGAAAATAATTAATTTAATCCATTTTGGATAAGGCTGTAACACAAAAAATTTGGAAAAAGTGAAGCGCTGTGAATACTTTCCAGATGCACTGTATGCAATAAGCAAATATGCTTTGTGAAGGAAGACTGTTTGAATTCTGCAGAATTTCTTTTAGATTTTTCCCAAAACAGGCATTGCTATATGGTGTTCTGGGTGCTTGCTTACTGGCCCAAATCAAAAGATTCCATACCCAAATCTCAGAGATTTTGCTTTCTAAAGCCACGTCCACACGTTTTCGGTTGAAAACATGTGTACGCCTCTCACCCACACTGGAATGTCATTGTTAGAGTGTTTCAGAGTGCTACCGCTAAGCGCAGCGCAATGCCATAAGTCATACTCGCAAATTCAATGGCCATGGCCATGAAGTTTTGGTATTTTCGTGCAAGCATGCACTAAGTGGATTTGGCGAAATTGCCTGCGCAAAGCGCTAATGGGCTGGGAAAATGTAAGAGAATGTACAGTATAATGTAAGTATTATTAATCATTTTCATCTACTGACACACATGTTATGGCTAGTATTAACAGTGATTGTATTGGAATGCATGTCACTTCTATCGGTCGATTTTGATTTTGAAAAATGTAATTCATTTATTGAAAAACTAAAAAATTAAACAAAAATTATTTCTAAATTCAAATTACACTTCAAACGAAATGAAAATATAATCAAAATAACGAAGTGGTCAGAAAAATCATACCAAACCAATCATTTTACTTTCTCCATCTTCGTCCACCGGCCCCTTTTCCAGTGACTTAAAAATTACTCTACGACAACAAGTGGAAAAATACAAATACAAATTAGATCATAAATAAAATTGTTAATATAAACGTAATGATAATAATTTAAAATAGTATGACCTAAAGATAGTTTAACGCAAATCTAGTTATTTTACACAAAGTTAGTGTCACAGTGCAGGAAAGACAGGACCCAAAAGCAGAGGGAAAGTTCTGCCATCCCAAATGGGAACATCAAACAAAAGAAAAAGACAAACAACACAAACACTTAACAAAGAGCAAGAAACAAAGAAAGGGAGGGAAACCAGGGAGGGAGTTTAAGGAAAGGGGAGGGGTCTGGAGGCTGGGGAGGGGTCCTCAGGGCAAGGGCAGGGAACTGAGTGGCCACTGCCGGACAGGGTTCAGGGGGGAGTGGCTCAGGTGGACGGCCTTTGTGGCCACTGGCAGCTGCAACTGGGGAACGGCCTTCGTGGCCGTGAGCTCATGTAGTGACAGGGGAACATCCTCCATGGCTGTGAGACCCGGCAGTGACAGGGGAACAGCCTCCATGGCTATGAACACAGGCTGTGATGGGGGAACAGCCTCCATGGCTGTGAGTACTGGCAGTGACTGGGGAACAGCCTCCGTGGCTGTGAGCACAGGCAGTGATGGGGAACAGCCTCTGTGGACGTGGGCACTGGCAGTGGCAGGGGAACAGCCTTCATGGTTGTGAACACAGGCAGGGACAGGGGAATGGCCTCCATGACCAGGCATGCTGGCAGCGACAAGGGAATGGCCCTGTGGCCAGGCACGCTTGCAGCGACAAGGGAATGGCCTCCATGGCCGGGCGTGCTGGCAGCGACTGTGGAACAGCCTGTGTGGCCGGGAATGCTGGAAGCGACTGGGGAACAGCCTTCTTGGCCAGGAACACTGGCAGCGACTGGGGAACAGCCTCCCTGGCTGGGCTCACTGGCAGTGACTGGTGAAAGGCCTCCGTGGCCGGGCACACTGGCAGTGACTGGGGAACGGCCTCCATGGCCGGGAATGCTTGGGGACCAGGAGCCCTCCATTGGGCAGTCGGGAGCACTGCTGTGGGAGCGACCGTCATGACCAAGGACACTGGCACTGGGAGGGCTGAGGCATTAGGTGCTGGCTCTGGGAATGACAAGGCTTCAAGCGCTGGCTCCGGGGCGGACAAGGCTTCAGACTCTGGCTCTGGGATGGACAAGGCTTCAGGCACTGGGACAGACGAGGCATCAAGAACTGGCTCGTTGACCGTGGCAGGCGTGGGCGCTGGCTCATTGGCCGTGGCAGCCGTTGGCGCTGGCTTCTTGGCCATGGCAGGGGCTGCGCTTTTTGTACTCGTGAAAATAGAGCCCTTCAAATGAAAATTGAGTAGTGTGGACATGTTCTAAGATCATGGGATATTTTTACCTGTTTTAACGTCCACCAGGTGAAATCATAAGTCTGAATGCTTTGAAAAGTAGAACCTGATCTCATTAAAATCTGCTATTTTACTTTTTACTTGTGAATTGTGTGAACTGGAATAAAGTCATTGTTATTTTAGCACCTCTATTGTTCATTTCAGAAGGAAACTGCTGTGATACGCTGTGTACGAGCCAAGTAAAAATCATTTTGTAAAAATGTAGGTATAGTAATGCGATTCTGTGAGACCAGTTTGGAAAAGTAATAGCACACAATTTTGAGGTATCATTACATTATATCGACACAGTTACACGCCAAAGTTTAATACTTGGGATTAGGGGTTTGTTCAAATCCCTAACCCTAAATAAGAGCAATAGTAGCATTCAACCACAACACGACAGTGTTACTGAAGCATGGTCCATAGAAAGTAGACTGTTTTCAAACACCTTATCTTAAAAGGTCTGCATAGAATTGTGCTGTGCGTCATACTCAAATTATAAGCAATTAGAGGCTCTTCTCGCATTTGGGTCACAAAGAGCTTGTACAGGTGTGACATGGGGTCTTTTTCAAGTGGTCACTATAGTAATGAGGATTAAACCACCCTAGGCACTCAAGTACCTTCACTTATCCATCAAGCAAATGGGAACAGAGCGGTACAGTAAGGAAAAAACGGGCTAAATTTGATGTAATGTCATTTTTCAATTGCAGCAATGGCAGACCTATAATCTGCCTTATTATTACTGTGCTCCTTCGAAGACCAAAGGAAAGAGCTTCTAGATTGTTTTAAGAGCGAGCGTCTGGATCCCTGGTAGGCTCGGCAAATGGTTTATGGAGCTGAAAGATATTGTGTTGTGGTGTGAGGGGATTAGAAGAAATATCCTCAAGCTTAAGTGAGTTATGATGGAGCTGAGTGGATCCCTTGGGAAAAGCCAGATACCTTAAGTGACTTCTTCAGTGCTGAACTTCTTATGCTACTGAAGACCATACAGATACTTTTTGCAAAAAAACTTTTTTTTTTTTGTTTGTTCCTCTGGAAAGAGAAACTTTTTCCTTTTTGTCTCCTTAAGGGTACATATATGTACCTAAAACCAAGGGCGTAGATTTGGCTTGAACATTGTGGGGGTTGCAGCATGACGCATTTGCCCATTTGCCCATGTACTTGTTTTGATTATTGGTGGGGTTACCCCCTCCAATCCCACCTGGAATCTACACCCCTGCCTAAAACAAGGGTACAACCCCAGTGAGGGCCTTGTACCATTAAACAGTATCTTTTTTTTCGGAAAGTGTACAGTGCATCCGGAAAGTATTCACAGCGCTTCACTTTTTCCAAATTGTTTATGTTACAGCCTTATTCCAAAATGGATTAAATTCATTATTTTCCTCAAAATTCTACAAACAATACCCCATAATGACAACGTGAAAGAAGTTTGTTTGAAATCTTTGCAAATTTATTAAAAATAAAAAATGAAAAAAATCACATGTACATAAGTATTCACAGCCTTTGCCATGACACTCAAAATTGAGCTCAGGTGCATCCTGTTTCCACTGATCATCCTTGAGATGTTTCTACAACTTGATTGGAGTCCACCTGTGGTAAATTCAGTTGATTGGACATGATTTGGAAAGGCACACACCTGTCTATATAAGGTCCCACAGTTAACAGTGCATGTCAGAGCACAAACCAAGCCATGAAGTCCAAGGAACTGCCTGTAGACCTCCGAAACAGGATTGTATCGAGGCACAGATCTGGGGAAGGGTGCAGAAAAATGTCTGCAGCATTGAAGGTCCCAATGAGCACAGTGGCCTCCATCATCCATAAATGGAAGAAGTTTGGAACCACCAGGACTCTTCCTAGAGCTGGCCGCCTGGCCAAACTGAACGATCGGGGGAGAAGGGCCTTAGTCAGGGAGGTGACCAAGAACCCGATGGTCACTCTGACAGAGCTCCAGCATTTCTCTGTGGAGAGAGGAGAACCTTCCAGAAGAACAACCATCTCTGCAGCACTCCACCAATCAGGCCTGTATGGTAGAGTGGCCAGACGGAAGCCACTCCCCAGTAAAAGGCACATGACAGCCCGCCTGGAGTTTGCCAAAAGGCACCTGAAGGACTCTCCGACCATGAGAAACAAAGATTGAACTCTTTGGCCTGAATGGCAAGTGTCATGTCTGGAGGAAACCAGGCACCACTCATCACCTGGCCAATACCATCCCTACAGTGAAGCATGGTGGTGGCAGCATCATGCTGTGGGGATGTTTTTCAGCGGCAGGAACTGGGAGACTAGTCAGTCATCCTTGATGAAAATCTGCTCCAGAGCGCTCTGGACCTCAGACTGGGGTGAAGGGTCATTGTCCTGTTGGAAGATGAACCTAAGCACACAGCCAAGATAACAAAGGAGTGGCTAGGGGACAACTCTGTGAATGTCCTTGAGTGGCCCAGCCAGAGCCTAGACATGAACCCGATTGAACATCTCTGGAGAGATCTGAAAATGGCTGTGCACCGATGCTCCCCATCCAACCTGATGAAGCTTGAGAGGTCCTGCAAAGAAGAATGGGAGAAACTGCCCAAAAATAGGTGTGCCAAGCTTGTAGCATCATACTCACAAAGACTTGAGGCTGTAATTGGTGCCAAAGGTGCTTCAACAAAGTATTGAGCAAATGCTGTGAATACTTACACTATATTGCCAAAAGTATTCGCTCACCTGCCTTTAGACGCATATGAACTTAAGTGACATCCCATTCTTAATCCATAGGGTTTAATTTGACGTCGGCCCACCCTTTGCAGCTATAACAGCTTCAACTATTCTGGGAAGGCTTTCCACAAGGTTTAGGAGTGTGTTTATGGGAATTTTTGACCATTCTTCCAGAAGTGCATTTGTGAGGTCAGACACTGATGTTGGACGAGAAGGCCTGGCTCGCAGTCTTCGCTCTAATTCATCCCAAAGGTGCTCTATCGGTTTGAGGTCAGGACTCTGTGCAGGCCAGTCAAGTTCTTCCACACCAAACTCGCTCATCCATGTCTTTATGGACCTTGCTTTGTGCACTGGTGCGCAGTCATGTTGGAACAGGAAGGGGCCATCCCCAAACTGTTCCCACAATGTTGGGAGCATGGAATTGTCCAAAATCTCTTGGTATACTGAAGCATTCAGAGTTCCTTTCACTGGAACTAAGGGGCCAAGCCCAGCTCCTGAAAAACAACCCCACACCATAATCCCCCCTCCACCAAACTTCACAGTTGGCACAATGCAGTCAGACAAGTACCGTTCTCCTGGCAACCACCAAACCCAGACTCGTCCATCAGATTGCCAGATGGAGAAGCGTGATTCGTCACTCCAGAGAACGCGTCTCCACTGCTCTAGAGTCCAGTGGCGGCGTGCTTTACACCACTGCATCTGACGCTTTACATTGCACTTGGTGATGTATGGCTTGGATGCAGCAGCTCAGCCATGGAAACCCATTCCATGAAGCTCTCTACGCACTGTTCTTGAGCTAATATGAAGGCCACATGAACTTTGGAGGTCTGTAGCGATTGACTCTGCAGAAAGTTGGCGACCTCTGCGCACTGTGCGCCTCAGCATCCGCTGACCCCGCTCTGTCATTTTACGTGGCCTACCACTTCGTGGCTGAGTTGCTGTCATTCCCAATCGCTTCCACTTTGTTATAATACCACTGACAGTTGACTGTGGAATATTCAGTAGCGAGGAAATTTCACGACTGTACTTGTTGCACAGGTGGTATCCTATCACAGTACCACGCTGGAATTCACTGAGCTCCTGAGAGCGGCCCATTCTTTCACAAATGTTTGTAGAAGCAGTCTGCATGCCTAGGTGCTTCATTCTATACACCTGTGGCCGTGGAAGTGATTGGAACACCTGAATTCAATTATTTGGATGGGTGAGCGAATACTTTTGGCAATATAGTGTATGTACATGTGTTTTTGTTTTTTTTTTGTTTTTTTATTTTTAATAAATTTGCAAAGATTTCAAACAAACTTCTTTCACGTTGTCATTATGGGGTATTGTTTGTAGAATTTTGAGGAAAATAATGAATTTAATCCATTTTGGAATAAGGCTGTAACATAACAAAATGTGGAAAAAGTGAAGCGCTGTGAATACTTTCCGGATGCACTGTATGTTGATGATGTTCATCCACACTAGAACAGTGTATTTCTCCACCGAAAATGGAGACTTTTGAAAACACTGCCTACTACTGCAATTTCGATTTGAATTAACACAAATGCAAAACTTGGCTATTAAGCAAATTCTTTTTATTTAAAATCACTTACAGTACACAGTAAGGGAAAAGAAAGTAACATTTTAGGGACAATCTAAAAATTGTTCCAGAGCAGATGCTCAAAGTGGATCTCGATAACTCGGCATTTCAAAGAGGCTTTGCATTACAAACTAACTCAAATGACTTTCCAGTATATCTGACCCATATGAAAAACAGTTCACCAGCTTATTCAGTTCAATTATCAACATTATGTAATGTTTTCAAAAGAAAATGGAAAAATATTTCAGTAAAGTTTACAGACAGTTAGAAAGTTACATTTTCTGACAAAATTTAACAAAATACTTCTAAATACAACTCCGTCAGTGAAGTTCAAATCAAATTTACTGAATAAAAAAGGCTGAGGTATTTACATTCTTAAGTCAATAACTTACTGACTTATCATATACAGTATAAATTCAGCAAAGCCACAACAAATAAAACTTTGCTTATTCCGACATTATTTTTTGTGTAGCTCTTCAATCGGTACCCTTCATATATCAAAAGCCTTTCCAGGAAATAAATGATCATTGTTTACTATATTGTGTTACATATTTAAAGAAATATATAAGTTAAGCTCAATCGACAACATTTGTAGCATAATGTTGATTACCACCAAAGATAATTTCAACTCATCCCTCCTTTTCTTTAAAAAAAGCAAAAATTGAGGTTACATTGAAGCACTTACAATGGAAGTGTGTTATTTGAGCTGTAAAGTTGTTTAAATCATAATTTTTACAGTAATTTTAGGGTTTGTTGACATCACATAGTCATGGCAACGAAGTTGTAAAATTGGCTATAACTTACACAGAAAAGGTAAGTAAGCGATTTTATAACTCTAACACACATATTGTTTACATTTTGTGACTATACTTTAAAATAGTGAGTATTTTAACATATACAGATTGGCGCCATTCACTTCCATTGTAACTGCCTCGTTGTAACCCAGATTGCTTTTTTTAAAGAAAAGGAGGGGCAAGTCACAATTAAAGGAATAGTTCACCCAAAAATGAAAATTCTCTCATCATTTACTCACCCTTATGCCATCTCGGATGTGAATGACTTTCTATCTTCAGTAGAACACAAACGAAGATTTTTAGAAGAACTTCTCAGCACTTTTGGTCCATACAATGCAAGTGAAAGGGTGCCAACATTTCTAAGCTCCAAAAATGACAGATCAGAATAAAAGTAATCCATAAGATTCCAGTGGTTAAATCCAGGTCTTCAGAAGCGATATGTTAGGTGTGGGTGAGAAACAGATCAATATTTTAGTCAATTTTTACTATAAATTCTCCTCCCTGCTCAGTTTCACTTTCACATTCTTCTTCTTGTGTTATTGGTGATTCACATTCTTCATACTCCTTCATTCTCCTGGGCAGGAAGAAGAATTTCAAGCAAAATTTTACAAACCCAGACCAATCATATCACTTCTGAAGATATGGATTTAACCACTGAAGTCTTATGGATTACTTTTATTTTGTCTTTATGTGCTTTTTAGAGCATCACAATTTTGGCACTCATTCACTTGCATTGTATGGACCTACAGAGCTGAAATATTCTTCTAAAAACTTTTGAAAATGTATGTTCTGCAGAAGAAAGAAAGTCATACACATCCGAGATGGCATGAGGGTGAGTAGATGATGAGATAATTTTCACTTTTGGGTTAAATATTCCTTTAATTTTTGTGGTAGTCAATATTATGCCACAAATGCTGTTGATTGATCTTAACTTGTATTAAACCCAGAATATTCCTTTAAGTAAATTGTGAGAGAATTTTCATTTTTGGGTGAACTATCCCTTTTACTCTGCGGGGCGCCAGATGAAGCCCCTCAGCATCTTAAAGCATACCATAAGACTGCAATTCCTTGATGAGAACAGTTCTCTTGACATCATTGAAGACCTTGCGGATGTTGTCGGTGTCGGTTGCGCAGGTAAAGTGGTGGTAGATGGACTTCCGTCCGCCTTTCTCGCGGTTTGAACCTAGGTTAAGGTACAGGTCTCTGATGTAGGTCTTCGCATCCTTCACGCTTTGTGTCTGGCCTGATGTCATAATAGGGTGGAGGTAAAGCACATAAAGATAACAAAATGTAAAATTTTATCATAAAACACCAGTTTATTGACAATAAGAAAACAGCAGTGAGTGTGTTTAAATCTAGTTTGATCCTGGTAATGTTTATATGGAATTCAATGTAATACAGCCAAAAACACAACTAACATGTTGCTAAAATTGACAAGTAAGCTCAGACTGCTGACTTATTTTAAAAAGATACAATGTACTATAAATATATTAAATGTTGGATTGGCAATACATTTTCCTTTTTCTGGCAACACATGAAGTCCAGATTAGTTGTAGGAAGTCATAACGAGCACTTTTCACCCTTGTCATGCAGTAATTATAAACATATAGCACAACAGACTTAATCTTTCCTGATTCATTCACAGAGAACATGCTAATATGGTGTAAAGTTTCCATGTCTTAATTAGAGCATATGGACTAATATGATCTATGTAACTGGATAAATTACACGTTAACAGGAAGACTTTACATAATTAAGAGTTTTGTAGATATTAATACTAAATTAAAAGCAATATACTGTACATCCCAGTGTGTATTAACTATAACAGCTGTATCACTGAAAGGACTTCTCCCCAAAAATACTACTGTAATGCATAATAGACTTTCAGAACTTTTGCAGAAACTATTGTACAGTACTCTCAATAAAAAATATATATTTTATTCCTATTTTTAAGATTTATGCATTTCTATTTCATGTCAAAATTCCATCAGGTTGAATTGTTTAAATTTTAACCAAATTTAATTAATAAAACTTACAATATTTAGGTTTATATATATATATATATATATATATATATATAAACAAATTCAAACATAACATACTGTAAGTAACATCAATAAAATTTGTGACATGAAAGTAACACAAGCATTAAGAAAATGACGGAAAAATACAGTATATAAGGTTACTTTAATGTTACTTGGCAATATTTAAACACTGCATACAATGGGGTTCAAAAGTCTGAGACAATTTGAAAATTTTAAAACAGAAAAGTATGATGTAAAAAAAGATTCTGCACTATTCCTAGGTCACTAATCAAATCTAAAGCAAATTTGTGATATTGACCAAGTTAAATAATTTAACCCTTAAACTCTTACATCGGGTCTTTAGTGGCCTGGGACCTCATTCCACTCCCTGTACCTCATCCATTTTTTTTTTTTTTTTTCCCCACACTTCTTTGGTATTCCTCAGTCTATCTCTTATAAATTGGGGGGGGATCAAAAAAAAAAAAATCAAAAAAAAAAAATCATAATGGTTTAAGTACCAAAAGTGTTTAGGGTCATTAGGGACCCTAGGTATGAAAGAGTGCAATTTTTTTTCACTTCCATAAATTATATTTTGAATTATTTCATATCTATATAAGTTTACGATGACATGATATCTATTTCTTTGTTTATAAAAAGAGAAATTAGTACTATATTCATACAAATTAATATCATGTTGATTTTCTGTGGAACAATGGATTTTCAACAATGGCGTCATGTATCAGTATGGAATCAGTATTCCATATGTGTGTACACATACATATTATACGTGCTATTTCTTACTCAAGGTGGCACTGTTGCTTTAGTGGTTGACTTAATTTACATTTGACATTGCTATTTGATGAAGAAAGTGGAACACATGAACAGTATGATACGACTTTTGTCAAGTTGTGCATCTATTTAGACTCAATAAGTGCCTGTGAAAATCCTTATGTGTATCTGGAAAGTAATGAATCCTGTTCTAGATTTGTCATTTTCTAATTGTTTTGAAAATATTTTGAAAATTTGACACTATCTGGGCATTTTGTAGATCCATTAGATATAAGGACCGGGTCTCTAAAGACCTGAATATGTAAGAGTGTTTGGTGAAATTCCCATGCATTTAAGGGTTAAACAAATGGTCAGATTCTTTGCTTCTATTGAAGCACACAAGATGCTCTCTGGAACGTTCTCAAATCATGGATCATCTGGTTTTGCACAAACTTGTAGAGTCCATGTTATCTCAAGTACATGATGACATTAAGCGAAAGGGAAAGAAACTACCAAAAAATACCAAAAAATCTGCAAATGGTAGTTTTTAATTTAAAACTTCAAAAGGCTAATAATTTAATTTGTAATAAATTCTGTATTAAATTAGAAAAGAATGCAAAATAGACACATTTTTACTAGAAGTCTCAGAATTTTAGACCCTATTTTATGTCTTTTGCAGTAATCTGGCATTTGCTTTTATAATGAAACATGATTTTATGTCCTTCTGATGGCAAATTAAATAAAGGAAATATAAACTTTTGGTCCTAAAAAGAATGAATATTCTGTTTCCCTATCAACGTAACTCTCCACTCTCTTTCTCTAAGTAATCATTTAAGTCAAATATATAGATATATATAATGTTCCCCCACCCTCTCGAAACCAAAACACACGACTCTGAAAATCAGTCAGCTGGGCTGCATCTGTGACAGTCTGAGGCACGATATGACACTTCCTCATACTTTCAGAGTGAACTCGGTTTAAATATGTGATGGGAAGGGATGGAATATTTGAATCTGTATTTGGTCTCATAGAATTACGTTACTATACCTACATTTCGCAAAATGATTTTGGTGGCTCATTGTACGTATTGCAACAGTTTCCTGATGATATGAACACTAGAGGCGCTACAACTAATTTTATTCTATTTTAACACAAATCATGAGTAAAACGGCAGATTATCAGTTCACGAACACTTCTCGCCCTACACAATAACACTTTTACTAGCACATGACATTTAAGGCGATACATTTTAACGTCTGCATTACATAATCAACTACATTTAAAAGCTTGTTTGAGCGCAATTGTGTGGTAGCTTAACCAACTTGTGATACAAAGAGTTCTGAAGAGCATGCAAGTGGACACGTGAGCTGAAAGTGTCATAGAAGCACCACAAAAAGATGTGGTTGCTTTAGCAATCACTTTTTTCATGTCACACTTGCTTTTATGACACTAGGTTTAGGTTTAAGGTTTAGGATAGGGAGGTAGGTTTTGTTGATTTAAAACTCGATAGAACAACCTTCAAAACCTCATTTATTTGGGAGAAAATTATACTCTCTTGTAGCGCAACCCAGTGGACATTTAATCTCAGAACTGCTGCGGTATGTGTAAGGAACCACGTAAAACTTTGCAAAAATTGTCGACACAGTCACGTAATTTTCATAAGATCAGGCTGATCAACTAGGCCCAGATGGAATGTGCAGTTTTTTTTTTCAAATTTTTTTGCGCTGATTTTGGTGTAAAGTTTAAAGAATTGCACAGATGCATTTAAACACTCTTATTTGTTGCTATCTTCATCAGATTAGCTAAAATATTGAATAAATAAACATGCAAGCAGCATTCAGATTCTTTGGAACTCTGCTGAGGTTTCTGTTGGCGCTGATTCCGAATGGACCTGATTATAACCCAAGACATTGTGTGCTTAGTGTCCCTTGATAAGATCATCTACCATATTGTCAAAAAAAAAAAAAAAATTAGACTAGGAATAGGAATGTAGGGATAGAGTAAAAGAGAAAGAAATACAGGGTTGCATTGAGGTGGCCTCAGGAAAAACAATTAACAGCAAACCATCCCCCGAGGTCAGTTTACTAGTTTGGCTGCAAAACCAGAGGATATACCCCAAACGGATTGGCGTTTAATGGGTTCTTCTCTGGCCGTTCAGACTATTATTCCAAACTCCTTCAGAGATTTGATGAGGATCATGTCTTTGACATCACTGAAAACCATCTGGATGTTATTGGTGTCCGTAGCGCAGGTGAAGTGAGAGTAGATGTTTTTGCACTCCTTGTTCTCGACATTCACAGCCTTATTTTTATATATCTCGCAGATGTAGTCCATGGCATCTTGCTTGTTCTGCTGTTCCCCTGAGGGTGGCACCAAACCACAGAGGAGGGGAGGGGTTAGTACAAGCTTGGAAGGTAAGAGTTATTAAACTGGGAGGAGCACATGCAAATTAAAGAGGTGGGAACAATGAAGTAAGCCAAGAGAGAGAATATTACTAAAAAAACATCTTTAAAATCAGTAATGATAACTAATTAAGAGTCATACGTAGAGAATGGCTTTTAAATTAATTTAATTAATTAATTTAATTCCTGGATTTTATGTTGAACAATAAAATAATTTCAACTTGTCTCTCCTTTTCTTAAAAAAAAAAAAAAAAAAGCAAAAATCTGGGTTCCAGTGAGGCACTTACAAAGGAAGACAATGGGACCAATCCATAAATGTTAAAATACTGAATATTTCAAAAGTATAGCCACAAATTACATAAACAATATGCGTGTTCACATGATTTTGGTGTAATAAAATCACTTACTAACATTTTCTGTGTAAAGTTATATCCAATTTTACAACTTCGCTGCCATGACGACATAATGTCAACAAAAAACAGCTTTACAGCTCAAATAACACACAAGTTTTAACAGAAGTGCTTTTTTTCAAATTAAAAGCTTCACATTTCTGAATTTAAACCCTCCAAAAATTGGCCCCATTCACTTCCATTGAAAAAGCCTCACTGTAACCTTGAAAAGTCAAATTAATTTTGTAGTAATCAAGTTTATGCCACAAATGCTGTCAATTGAGCTTAACTTGTATTGAACCCGTAATATTTCTTTAATAATCAATATTTGAAATATTTGAAATGCCACCTATTAAAAATAACTGATACATATTTCATTATATTTAATAAACCCAGATAACACACATACATCTCTGAGATGTCTGTTTTAGATCTTTTCATCTGGAAAGCATCATAATCTAATTAACATCTGCTAAACATCTTAAAAAGATCAGATTTATAAACATTCTAAATCATAAACATCTCAAAGACATCTGCGAAATGTCTTATTGACATCCGAGTGGAAACGTCTAATAGACGTATTGAAGATGAGCAAACAACGTAAAAAATATGTAAACACAGACATCAAATAGACATCTAGGTGATGTACGTGTGCTATCAGTGAATTAACTTCAATTTGATGGACCATGGTGGAAGATCACTTAATTTTCCCAGAATGCTTTTAACCCAAAATGTAAAAATTATAATTTTTGTATTTTTTATTTGATGTGCTATTGGTGCCAAATAGCACTACAACATGTCCATCACACATCATTTGCCATTTTTATGGCAAAGTTTTTTACACACCATTTATACTGAACTAGAGAAATAATTATTTAAGAAAAAATACATTCAGTTAATATATAACATAATCATTTATATAAATAATTTGTTTTGTCACAAAATTTGTATTGGACTAATGAAATGCCTCGTAACTATGATGTTTTTCTTGTCATTTCAATTCAACATCCTCTGGGTTGTGGCCAATTAAATTCAAATTTGAACTAATGAATTGAATTGGAGCTAAAGCTGTTTTGCACAACCCTGAGTAGCATTTTAATCAATGAGGGTGTTATATTCTATTAACTTAAATTCTATTAACTTAAACTTCTAAACAGTCAAAAAGCACTTCATAAATACAGTGATGTCTATCTCTATATCTCAGAGGTGGAACTCTGTTTGCCTCCATTTCTGCTTGCAAATGTACAGAATTGGCTATTTTATGGTTGCTGCTGGTAACAGGGTTATGGGGGAAAGCAGAGATTTAAATCATTCAAGATAAACTCAGACCATTTCCACAAACCAAGCTTTCATTTCATCACTAAAACACTACAGTCTTACACCAAGAACCAAGATCACAGGAACACTGTGCACTGCTCTGTCCATTCAATTTCCTAGAAAGCTTGATTCCCATCCCATAATATTCCATTCAAGGAATTAGTGGAAAAGAGGTTAGATGAATATACTGAGTTGTAGGTGCACAAAACTTTCTGTCCATACCTGGGAAATTTGGAAAGTAAGTTTGCAAGTGCGATGTTTGGATCTTTTCCTCCAGGATGTCCATCTTGTTTAGGAAAAGTATGATGGAGGAATTAGCAAACCATGGCGAGTGGATGGTTGTGTAGAACAGCGACAAGCTCTCTTTCATACGGTTCTGCAGTCAGAAAGTTAATGAGAGAGAAAGTAGGTGCAGGAGAAATTAGATAATTTGTCGGTACGGCTTGGACAGGAAGGAACGGGATGAATAACAGGAAGGAATACAGAAAGGTGTATAGGAAAGAGAACGGAAGAAGAACAGGCAGGAGTACAGAAGAAGATACAGGAAGGAGAACAGGAAAGAGCATTTCAGGGCAGGTGCAATCCAACATGAAAAACATAAAAAGGGTTCAAAGAATAAAAGGGTTAATATTACGAAAACTGTTAAGAACATACTTTCAGGTCATTCTTAAAAATCCTGAAAATAAATTACATTTTGCATGAAGGAAAAGTTTCGTTTAACCTCACTGTTAACCTTGTGTGCCTTTGCGTCCATATGGGGACGTTGTATTTTGGCTTTGCTATATGCAAAGCATAATTTAAATAAATTTGAGCTGACTCTAGAATTCTGGCGCACCGAGTCACGTGACACAACAGCATGGCGGCGATTTCCTTGAAAGCTTCTGCGGGCGCAGAGCCAACAAATGTGCCTCTGGTAAGAAACCTCTATGTTTTTTCATTGAAACCTGTTTAGGTGTAAAGAGTAGCATCTCTAGTTTCATTTGATAAGTCTCTTTAAAAAATTCACAAATTTTTCGCACATCAGTGGGCTAATAAACATGTTGTCCACATACGTGGAAATTAGGACATTATTCCATCAAAAGTTGAAAAATCATGTTAGTTATTTTGAATACCTTTCCACATTAACACAATTGTGGGTCATTTCACTTTATTTTAATATACATATTTTTATATTTTATTTTGTTATCACTGTGCATTAGGGTTCTATTCATTAACATTAGTAAATGCATTCCAATATTCACTGTACATTTTCACACTGAGAATCAATGGGTTCAGACAAAAGTTGAAAAATGTTGCTTTCAGAGGTCTTATATGGAGTTAGGATGAAAATAAGGTGCATTTTAAACTGTTCTGAGACCAGTGCAGACAGACAGCACACTGGAGGTTAGGTCATTTACTAAACTGCTCTATGCAGCTAAGTTCATTCACTCCTAAAATCTGACCAAAAGTTCAGTTTCAGGTTGCAGATAATGTTTGGCCCACTCAACATGTTTGGCAGACATGGGGCAATGGTAATCAGTACATAGATTCAGAATTTATAATGTATCATTTTATTTTAACATAGTTGGCAGTGATTGGATGATGCTGGCCATTACTTTGAATTAGAATTAATTATGCTAATTTCGGATATAATGTCTGTAACGTCTCAAAAACATGAAAAACTAACAATCCTGGAAACATAAACAATTTGTTAAAAAAAAATCATACTTTCTATAGCTTGGTATTATTATTCTTTTATTTTTATTTTTGCTTGTTTATTAGGTGCTACTAGTTACAAATCAAAAAGGGAAATGAAAAATGCACACAGCAGTCAAGCTCGGGTCTCAGGAGGTCAAAGGTATAGTTCTAAGTCTGTCGTAATTTACACCCTCATGTTGTTCCAAACCCACATGACACTCCGTCCTCCATAGAACACAAAAGGAAATGTTAGGCACAATGTTAGCCTCAGTCTTTATTCACTTTGATTGGTGACTGGGGCTGTCAGTCCAAAACCTTCTGTCAATCATCGCCTTTTGTGTTCCACGGAAGAAAGACATTCAGACAGATTTGGAACAACATGACAGAGAGTACATGATGACAGAATTTTCAAATGGAATATCAAGTACAATCCACATAAAACTGGGGTGATTGCAGGGACTCACTTCTTTGTTATTCTCCTCCAGTACCTGGTCATACTCGCTGAGGGAGGCTAAAAATATGAGTGACGTCACATTCTCAAAGCAATGGATCCACTTCCGCCTCTCTGACTTTTGACCACCTACATCAACAATCCTTCAAATTAATGAGAGCAAGAGAGAAATTCAGTCTTTTTTCCTTGAAACTTTTTGTTTAAACCAGAAACAATCAACATTAACTGACAACATTACATCAGCCAGTTGACTCACATTTTTATACTGTGCTTAAAAATATAAAATGGTGCTTGCCGGTGCAAAGCTCACGGTCAAGATGCTAGGGTGTTCTGGGTAGTTGCTTGGTGGTTACTTACTGGCCAAAGTCAAAAGAGCCAACCCCAAATCCTTCCTTCAATGTAAGTCTATGGGATTTTTTTGGGTTGTTTTATCATCCACCAGGCATCTGATTGCTAAGTAATTGCACATCTCTTCTTAAAACGCTGCTTGATTTGAGGTAGCAGTCATGTCTGTAGCTCAAATGATGCGAGTTACACATCAACGTTTGACAGTTAAGCCTAAAGTATACTTCGGTCAGACGCGAATGCTCACAGGACTCGTGACGCAAATCTCATCATTAGCAGAGTGCGCGAGCACTGAACACGTGCAGCCCGATTTTTCTAACCGCGTGTCTTTGAACGGGCAGACTGCGCATGCGCCTGGAATGGTTTGCACGAATAAGTGGATCCACAAGGTGGCAATACTCACATTTTAGCCATTGCTGTCACGTAGAAACACTAGAAGAAGACATAATCGCTGGTAAATAACAGGAGACGAAGGTAAAAACAATAACAGTAGATATGCACATCAAGAGTGCGTGTGTGAAGAGGTCAGGAGATACCTGCAGTTGTATAACTCGAGTCTGAAGGAATATAAAGACATCTTTATGCGTCTAAACTCCTAAAGAGAAATTGTCCGGTGGCTCATAGCAGTTGTAGTGCACATGCTCCAGATGCCTGTGTATGCGCGCACCGTCAAATGGAGTATACTTTGGCAGGCTCGTGTTTGACTGTACTTTATGGTTAGAGGTTTTGAAACTAAATAAAACACCAGTAATCAACTAAACAAATTGGATACACAGCAGACATTAATGCCACTGGATGCTGAAGACATAAATGTCAGGTGACAGTTCCCGTTTCCAGTAGACCATATGTTCTGAGCCGTTTTGTTTACGCTTGATGAAATGACATCTCCGATTACACATCAACGTAATTTTCATGGTAGAGAAGACACCATGCTGTGCACCCTTGTGACCCCCGTATAAAGAAAGACATCTAGCGTTTTAATTGCTGTACCTGAGGGTGATCTTCTCCACACTGAAGGAGTAGTCGTTGATGCCTGTTGTGGGAAATCGCACTCGGAGCACATCCTGGGCTGTGGGGATGTAGTTTGGGGATGCAATGCGGTCCAAATTTGTCATATAGCTGTAAAAAAAAAAAAAAATAAATAAAAAAATAAAAATGGACATGAAGCAACAAGTGCTATCGCTTGATATTCCCTAAAGATTTCAAGATGTTTCTTCATTAGTACTTTTCAGAAAAGTGTGAGCATGATTAAGCTGATGTATGGAGTTCTTCAGTTCATTATATTTGCTTTTGGCTTTATTGGTGTTTGTGCTTTAGACTGCAGTTTAATTAAAAGTCCTGGTTTGTCTGTGTTTCTTATCATGGCCAGATTTGTAGAACTAGTAAGCTGGGGGAGAGAAAGAGATGCAGATACAGGAAGTGTAAATGTGTGGAAACTGCCAGTAACGATTAACAAGAACGCACCTGCAGTGCTTTACAGTAAAGCAGCACGGCCTTAAAGTAAAGACTTAATGCTTAAGGTGTATTAACAGATTTTACATAGAGCAAATTGACAAAAACAAAACATGCTTTCCACCTTATAACAATCTGAGAACCGAAAATGTACTAATAAGCGGCTATTACTAAAATAATAATAATAAAACAATAAAGCTCATTAATCATCAATAGAAGAGAATAGAAGGAAAACACACTGATATTTAATGCAACAGGATGGTTGGAAACTTTACTGCAATACTGACTGCTTGTCTAAAAATGTAGCTGTATTGCCCTCCTATGGTGTTATTTGGATCTGCAGAAACTATTACAATGGTTTTCCCACATGAACTTTTGAAACACAAAAATGCACTCTTCAATTAAAGTTAATTTGACAAATTAAGGGTTTTATTTAGTTTTTATATAATACAAAATATTCAATAATATGTTATCATTTATAAAGTATATATAATGAATTTATAATTTAATGAATATTCTTAATGTACTGTATATATATATATATATATACACACACACAAACACACACATATTAAGAAAATTTATTATTTTTAATATATTAAGTATTTAATAATAATAATTAATAATCTAATATCATTATTATTATTACTATTATTATTATTATTATTATTATTATTATTATTATTATTATAGGGTAATATTATTATTATCTGCTAACATAAAAGGTTTCTGCACAAATATATTTAGAACCCAAATTATTGGCACATAGAGTATATTTTGCAAGCAATATTTAGACAAATATATTTCCAAAATTAACAACAATTATTATAAATCGCCATAATACTTGATTCTAATTCTCATATCACTCTGCGGCCTTCATGTCCATTTATTTATTAAAGGAATATTCAATACAAGTTAAGCTCAATCGTCCCTCCTTTAAAAAAAAAAAAAAGCAAAAATCAAATTGGGCCGAATTTGGAGGGTTTAAAGGCAGAAATGTGAAGCTTATAATTTTATAAAAGCATTTACATTAATTCTTCTGTCAAAACTCATGTATTATTTGAACTGTAAAGTTGTTTAAATCATAATTTTTACAGTCGTTTTAGGGTTTGTTGCATTACAATGTCACGGCAACGAAGTTGTAAAATTGGCTATTACTTTACACAGAAGAGGTCTGTGAGTGATTTTATCACACTAAAATCATGTTAACACACATATTGTTTATGTCTTGTGTCTATACTTTTGAAACAGTGAGTATTTTAAAGTATACCAACTGGCCTCATTCCACTGTAGTTGCCTCACTAATACTCAGATTTTAACTTTTTTTGAAAGAAAAGGAGGGACAAGTCAAAATACATTTTTGTGTTAATCAATATTATGCCACAAATGGTGTCAACTGAGCTTAACTCGTATTGAACACGAAATATTCCTTTAAGTATTTAGCCATGTAACATATGGGGTAATGTACAGTCTGCAAAATACCCTCATGTCTGACAGGACATTATCCCTCTTTTCTTAAACATACTTACTATTCTGTAGAATCCAGTAGCTGGTACTCTCTACGACGACTGTAACAGTCCTTGATACCTGCGTCGGCCCAAAGTTGACGAATAGCTTCCACATACGTTCTGTCCAAATGTGTCATCTGAAGTATTTCCACTTCCTGAAACTGTTGGCCATGCATCTGAGAATAAAAAGAAGAACTATTAAGGCTGGCTTATAAAAAAAAACATTGTGTGGTTATTTCCCATAATCCTGGTCTATCTGATTCTGAAAGGGGAACTATTCTATTATGAAAGGACAATTTTATTAAAACGATTAGGTGATTGCTTTGTGTAAATAGTGACACATTTATTGAGAAAATTTGTATCTGAATTGTTCATTCATTTTGATATGACTGGTACAACAGTACTATTAAACAGAACTTTATCATTTTCAGAGCAGTTTAGGAAATCAAGCAACAAGATGAGATCCAAAAGAATTTTAATATTATTTTAATTATGGCAGAATTTTGAATTGGATCTTAAATTTAAATGTTATTTTAAATTTTGATCTGTTGCTCACACAAAGCAATCGGTTGGCTTCAGAGGACTTGGACGTCGTATAGTGCTTCTTTATCATTTTGGAGCTTGACAGGGTTAGTCCCCATTGAATTTCATTGTGTGGAAAAAACATGCAATTAAAAGTGAATGGTGACTGAGGTTAACATTCTGCCTAGCATCTCCTTTTGTGTTCCAAGGAAGAAAGAAATGGGTTGGGAACAACCCATTGAGAAATTGAACACAGCAATTTCTTTGGCTGGTCACCTCATTCTGTGGGTTAGTGTAGGATATCCTAAGGGTGTTCATAGCCCCTGTCAGAGTCTTCATAGCTGTGAAGATATTCTGGTAAACCAGTTTAGCGTAGGCACGCCTGTCTTCTTCTGAATAGCCTTTTCCATGAATAATCCTCATCTGCTTAATAAAAGTTGTTTTTCCGCTCTCCCCTGTGCCTGAAATTAACAAGAAAAAATAAAGTAAAAAAAATCTAATTAAAAAGAAAATGGTAGAACCATAATACAAAATATAAATGTGAGAATGTTCAATTACTCTTACATGATTATTTATTGCATTTGTATTCTATGTATATAATTAAGAAGATTATTTATATTATTATTATGGACACTTCTATTATGTTTTTGCTACAGTATGTTTAATGATGTTTCACTAAGACATCACATCCTTTTTTCAGTTTTGTAAATAAATTTTTTCGATTTTGTATTGTCGTTTTAGTCCTTTTAAACTACTTTTAAAGTGCATGTAAATGTACATTTGTATTATTGTTTTAGTCCGAATGAAACCGAACTTTTAAAGTGCATGTACAGTGCACCCAGAAAGTATTCACAGCGCTTCACTTTTTCCACATTTTGTTATGTTACAGCCTTAATCCAAAATGGATTAAATTCATTATTTTCCTCAAAATTCTACAAACAATACCCATAATGACAACGTGAAAGAAGTTTGTTTGAAATCTTTGCAAATTTATAAAAAAAATAAAATAAATAAAAAAAATCACATGTACATAAGTATTCACAGCCTTTGCTCAATACTTTGTTGAAGCACCTTTGGCACCAATTACAGCCTCAAGTCTTTTGAGTATGATGCTACAAGCTTGGCACACCTATTTTTGGGCAGTTTCTCCCATTCTTCTTTGCAGGACCTCTCAAGCTCCATCAGGTTGGATGGGGACCGTCGGTGCACAGCCATTTTCAGATCTCTCCAGAGATGTTCAATCAGGTTCAAGTCTGGGCTCTGGCTGGGCCACTCAAGGACATTCACAGAGTTGTCCCGGAGCCACTCCTTTGTTACCTTGTCTGTGTGCTTAGGGTCGTTGTCCTGTTGGAAGATGAACCTTCGGCCCAGTCTGAGGTCCAGAGCGCTCTGGAGCAGGTTTTCATCAAGGATGTCGCTGTACATTGCTGCATTCATCTTTCCCTCGATCCTGACTAGTCTCCCAGTTCCTGCCGCTGAAAAACATCCCCACAACATGATGCTGCCACCACCATGCTTCACTGTAGGGATGGTATTGGCTAGGTGATGAGTGGTGCCTGGTTTCCTCCAGACATGACGCTTGCCATTCAGGCCAAAGAGTGCAATCTTTGTTTCTCATGGTCTGAGAGTCCTTCAGGTGCCTTTTGGCAGCTCCAGGCAGGCTGTCATGTGCCTTATACTGAAGAGTGGCTTCCGTCTGGCCACTCTACCATACAGGCCTGATTGGTGGAGTGCTGCAGAGATGGTTGTTCTTCTGGAAGGTTCTCCTCTCTCCACAGAGAAATGCTGGAGCTCTGTCAGAGTGACCATCGGGTTCTTGGTCACCTCCCTGACTAAGGCCCTTCTCCCCTGATCGCTCAGTTTGGCCGGGCGGCCAGCTCTAGGAAGAGTCCTGGTGGTTCCAAACTTCTTCCATTTACGGATGATGGAGGCCACTGTGCTCATTGGGACCTTCAATGCTGTAGACATTTTTCTGTACTCTTCCCCAGATCTGTGCCTCGATACAATCCTGTCTCGGAGGTCTACAGACAGTTCCTTGGACTTCATGGCTTGGTTTGTGCTCTGACATGCACTGTTAACTGTGGGACCTTATATAGACAGGTGTGTGCCTTTCCAAATCATGTCCAATCAACTGAAAATACCACAGGTGGACTCCAATCAAGTTGTAGAAACATCTCAAGGATGATCAGTGGAAACAGGATGCACCTGAGCTCAATTTTGAGTGTCATGGCAAAGGCTGTGAATACTTATGTACATGTGATTTTTTTTATTTATTTATTTTTTATTTTATTTTTTTATATAAATTTGCAAAGATTTCAAACAAACTTCTTTCACGTTGTCATTATGGGGTATTGTTTGTAGAATTTTGAGGAAAATAATGAATTTAATCAATTTTGGAATAAGGCTGTAATATAACAATATGTGGAAAAAGTGAAGCGCTGTGAATACTTTCCGGATGCACTGTAAAAGTACGTTTGTATTATTGTTTTAGTCTGACTGAAATCGAACTTTTAAAGCACATATAAACATAAGTCATTATTATTGTTTTAGTCCGACTGAAATTGAACTTTTAAAGTGAATTTAAATGTATGTTTGTATTATAGTTTTAGTCCAACTGAAATCGAACTTTTAAACCGTATGTAAACGTACGTTTGTTTTATCATTTTACTTTGACATCGAACTTTTAAAGTGCATGTAAACTTACTTTGTATTATTGTTTTAGTTTGACTGAATTCGAACTTTTAAAATTCATGTAAATATACGTTTGCAGGAATGAGATGAGAGAAAGGAGAATCTTTGTGCAGGCTTTTTAATAAAATCTCATGATGAAATAAACAAAGAACTCAAAACACAACTGTGGCAGGGTGGATGATTCCACACACCCGGCCCCTAATTAGGCTGATTAAGCCCAAGAGGGATAAAGGCAACCGGAGACGGCAGTGCGACAGAGAGGGAGTTACGGGCAGCTGCCCGACACCTGTGTGTGCGTGTTTGTCTTTTTGGTTCAGTTTCTTATTAAACTATTATTTATATTATCAAGCTGGTTCTCGCCTCCTCCTTTCCATTGAATGTGTTACAACGACCAAAGAACAAACCATTACATTCACGAAGGTAAAGAACTGACAAAGGTAACATGAGGGCATTATATACACAAGACTTAACAAAGGTAACAAAATACAGCTGGGACTAATCACAGGGAACACAGAGAACAGAGACACAACCAAAAACCAAACTTCAAACTAAAAGTCTTAGTCCTCTTTGCGACATCTAGTGGCCGCTAGGGCAAATGTCCCAAGTGTTACAGAGCCCCCCATCTAATGAGTGGGTCCTGGTGCTCCTTAACACATAAAAAAAAAAAAATAGTTCATGGGAAGAGCAGGAGGCGGAAGCTCAGAGGCAGAGCCACTGGAGGCAGAAACTCAGGGGTGGAGCCACAGGAGGCAGACACTCAGGGGGCGGAGCCACAAGAGGCAGAGGCTCTGGATATGGAGCTACAGCATGCAAGTGCTCAGGGGGCAGAGCCGTGGGAGGTTCAAGAGGCAGAGCAACAGGAAATTCAAGCAAGGCAATGGCCACTTGCAACAGGATAGTGACCACTGGACAGGGGTCATACTGGGAGTGGGCAGTCGCTGGTCACTGAACAGACTGGTGACTGGTGTCTGACAGGTGCTGGTTACTGAACTGAGCAACAGCCTGGTGGTTTGTGTCTGATAGGTGCTGGCAACTGGACTGAGCAAAGGGCTGGTCGACAGCCGCTATGGACTGGAAAGGATAGTCGACAGTGACAGGGGACTAAACA
This sequence comes from Myxocyprinus asiaticus, assembly GCF_019703515.2. Lineage (NCBI taxonomy): Eukaryota > Metazoa > Chordata > Actinopteri > Cypriniformes > Catostomidae > Myxocyprinus > Myxocyprinus asiaticus. The sequence continues at coordinate 13,215,838 of NC_059392.1, read as the reverse complement.
GACTTGTCGACAGCCTCAGGGAACTGGACAGACTCAGAGAACTGGACAGACTCAGGTAACTGAACAGACTCAGGGAACTGGACAGGCTCATCGACAGCCTCAGGAAACTGGACAGGCTCGTCGACAGCCTCAGGGAACTCTCATCGACAGCCTCAGGGAACTGGACAGGCTCTGGGAACTGGACAGATTCAGGGAACTGGACAGGCTCATCGACAGCCTCAGGGAACTGGACAGGCTTGGGGAACTGGACATATTCAGGGAACTCAACAGACTCGTCGACAGAGGGAACTGGGAAACGACCTCCGTGAGCACTGGCAGTGACAGGGGAATGGCCTCCGTGGCCATGAGCACAGGCAGTGACAGGGAACGACCTCCGTGGCCATGAGCATTGGCAGAGGCAGGGGAATGGCCTCGATGGCCGTGGATGCTGGCAGCGGCAGGGGAACGGCCTCTGTGACTGTGAGTGCTGGCAGCGACTGGTGAGCAGGGGCCATTCTCCTCCTCCACCTCCTCTTTCGGACGGCTGGAGCTTCAGGCACTGATGCTCAAGACTTCAGGCGCTGGCTCCGGGAAGGTCGAGGCTTCAGGTGCTAGCTCTGGGATGGCAAAGGCTTAAGGAACTGGCCTGATGACCGTGGCAGACGTGGGCGCTGGGTCGTTTACTGGGGCAGGCTTGGGCACTGGCTGGTTGACTGTGGCAGGTGTGGGCGCTGGCAGCATCATGGGATTACTGCCATACCCCACAGTGTAGAGGGAGAATGTGAGCTTCAAAGCATAGTCAATGAAGTCCACCAATGAAAGCTCACATCTGCCTCCTGGCAGACAGGATTTCACAGACTCATAAAGCCCGAACTGATAGCAGTCCTTGAGTTCAATATCTCCCCAACTGAGAACTTGGGCGAGACCACATAACTGCTCTGTATATTGCTCGATGGTCCCCTCTCCTTGTTTGAGAGCAAACAGTCGAAAAGCCGCTAGATCCATAGTCTTGGTCAGTTCTTCTGTAACGTTTGCAGGAACAAGATGAGAGAAAGGAGGATCTACATTTGTATTATCGTTTTAGTCAGACTGTAATCGAACTTTTAAAGTGCATATAAACACTTTATATTATAATTTTAGTTAGACTGAAATCAAACTTTTAAAGTGCATGTAAAGTATGTTTGTTTTATAATTTTAGTCCGATTGAAATCTAATTTGTAAAGCGCATGTAAACATAAGTTTGTATTATCGTTTTAGTCTGAATGAAATTGAACTTTTAAATTGCATGTTAATGTACGTTTGTATTATACTTTTAGTCCAACTGAAATCATATTTTTAAAGTGCATGTAAACGTATGTTTGTATTATCATTTTAGTTCGACTGAAATCGAACTTTTAAAGTGCATTTAAATGTACGTTTGTATTATCATTTTAGTCCAATTGAAATCAAACTTTTAAAGCACATGTAAACATACGTTTGTAGTATCGTTTTAGTCTGACTGAAATCGAACCTTTAAACCGCATGTAAACATACGCTTGTATTATAATTTTACTTTGACTGACATCAAACTTTTAAAGTGCATATAAACATACTTTTGTATTATAATTTTATTATCGTTGTATTATCATTGTGTTATCATTTGTATTATCATTGTAGTCCAACTGGAATCGAACTTTTAAAGCGCATTTAACGTACGTTTGTATTATAATTTTAGCAAGACCAAAATCAAACTTTTAAAGTGCATGTAAACGCATGATTGTATTAGCGTTTTAGTCCGACCAAAATCAAACCTTTAAAGTGCATGTAAACGTACGTTTGTATTATTGTTTTAGTCCGACCGAAATCGAACTTTTAAAGTGCATGTAAACATTTGTTTGTATTGTAAGGTGGGGTGCCAAGATGTTTAAAGGGCAGAACTCCCCAGGGAGGCAAATGTATAATCTCTGAGAAAATCAGCATAGAAACTTTCTCGCAAAGACACCATCTCACACCCAACAAGAATTGCCTCGTTGTTGTCTTTCCACATCTGCTCTCTACCCTCCTTTCCCTCTCAGCTCAAAATCACCTTAAAACACACTTAAATATTGTAGGTAACAAATGTCTAATTACATGTTTGGCTATTCATGTTTCATATAATTGAAAAGGTCTCAGTGTGACTGGTACCAGGTCTCATTTCCACAATTGCAACATTCATGATAACACATTTTTGAGAATTTAAAGGAATTCTGACCAATTCTGGGGACATGCCTACCTATAATTACATCCTGTATGCAGACATGCATCCCCAAATTCTTATTGTCATTACATTTGGTTTTGGTCTGGGTATTTAAGGAAATCTAGCATATTTTTCACTGGAATTTTCTGTAGCCAGAAATCCCCATGGTGCTTAAACTACATACTTTGCTGAAGTCAGGTATGCATCTGTTACTCTTAAGATTCATCTTTAAGCATTAGATGTTTTGTATTTATTATTTCTGAATTGATTAATTATGTAATTGGCTTGATACATATTTACCTGACTAATAAATTGTTAAACTTGATTCTATTCTGACTTATTCTGAAATTATTGGCTTTAATAGTTTACGTTAAATTATTGTTACCGCAAATCTGTGATCAGGGATATTACATACTAAGACCCAGTATTTGAAGGAGCATGAAGCACATCAACTAGGATCTTAGCTTTCTGATGAACCATTTGGCTTTATTTAAGTGTAATAGACTGTAAAGGCTAAAACAAATACTATTTGAGACAATTTAATGTTGATCGACCCATCCAAATAGTAATAGTCACAACTCCTGTTTAACGTTAATTAGTGCTGTCCATCGATCATTTTTTTAAATCACGATTAATCACAATTTATTTGGGTAGTTAATCGCGATTAATTGCAGATTTTGAAAGTGCTGAAATTTGACACTAAATAGACTTATTTTCTTGTCTAAATGCATTTATTTCCATCTTAGGAAAGAAAACAAAACAATATTTAACAATATAATGCTTTATTAACATTTTCCAAACAAAGCCTTCCATAAGAAATGCACAAAAATAGCACCAATTCGAGTAACATTAAACGTTTCCCAAAGTCTAAGTGTGAGGTTGACTAATTGAAAGAACTAGTTTACACATAGGTTGTATATTCATTGCAATGGGCATTAAATCTCTTAAACTCTCATCCTCCACAATATTAATCTGCTGGTAGACTGTGACTATCCTCTTTGTTACAGCAATCGTGAAGCTGCATTCATGATTCGCATCAGAGTGTCAATGCCAGCATCAAGTTTTGAAAAGCACCATGAAAAGCGCTTTCAGACAAAAACGTCGCGTTTTGGTGATAGTTAAGACTTGACTTGCTTCTGTAGTAATTAAAATACATCTCACATAGGCTGAAAATTACTTGACTTCTGTCAGGTCTCATCTGTGCTTGTTAAGTACATCAAATAGCACTAAGAGCTCCTTTCTCCAACATTTTATCAATGACAGGGAAACGCTGTCAGAGATTCTTTTATTTACGACATAACAATCTCCGCGGCTCTATCATAGGAGAGTATTACGACAGTACCGCTCATAGAATGTCTATGGGACTGCTGCGTTATGCTATTTTATGCTAAGCTTTTAGGCTCATCTTGGTTGAAGGGCTCTGGGTTTGTGAAGTGTGTGTCAGTGTAATGACTCCGGGCAGACACATTACAAAGTTTCGTCCTTCACACAAGTGTTTATGCTGTAGTAATGGTAAATGCGTTAATCGTGATTAAGAAAAATTAACGCGTTAAACTTTTTATATTAATTGCATGCGTTAATGCATTAATTCTGACAGCTCTAATGTTAATACTATTCTAGTCAAGTGTAATAGGAAACTATAGAACTAAACAAAACTACAATTTGGATAATGGTATGTTGGTCGGCCTTATTCAAATAGTATTATTAATTTACCTCTGTCTAGAGATAATATTACTTTAAGTGTATACAAATCTATAGAACTAAGTTAAACTACTATTTAGAAATAGATAAGCTGCGGTAGTAATCATTCTAAATAGTATTAGTCATTTACCTCATATTAAAAACAAACTGACAATTTGTGACCGTGGACCCGTGCACGAGGCCGACATGAGGCCCTAAGTGACAGAATTCAGAATGAATAAGTGCAAACTAGAAAAATCAAGTATCCAAATCTAAACAAGATCTCAATTAAAGATAAATAATAATTGGAATCTCAACCTAAATTCGAGTCAGATTAAATTATTAATGGAGTTAGATTCGGTCTTAACTAAATCAAATAGTTATGACACTACAGCCACACGTGCACGAAATAGATGAACGCGCAGATACCTTAACCACTTTGCTGGATTCTATTGTTGGTGAGGTGGCATTTTTACAGTATTATCGTTTTAGTCCGACCAAAAGTTAACTTTTATAGTGCATGTAAACGTACGTTTTTATTATAGTTTTAGTCTGACCAAAATCAAACTTTTAAAGTGCATGTAAACATACATTTGTATTATCATTTTAGTCTGACTGAAATCAAACTTTTAAAAGTGCATGTAAAGTATGTTTGTTTCATAATTTTAGTCCGACCGAATTCTAACTTTTTTAGCACATGTAAACGTACGTTTGTATTTAGATTTAGTCCGTCTGAAAGTGAACTTTTAAAGTGCATGTCAATGTACTTTGTATTATCGTTTTAGTCCAACTGAAATCGAACTTTTAAAGTGCATGTAAACGTACTTTGTATTATGGTTTTAGTCCAATCGAAATCTAACTTTTAAAGTTTGTGTAAATGTACGTTTGTATTATAGTTTTAGTCCGACTGAAATCAAACTTTTAAAGTGCATGTAGACTTACGTTTGTATTATCATTTTAGTCAGACTGAAATGTAACTTTTAAAGCGCATGTAAATGTACTTTGTATTATGGTTTTAGTCCGATCGAAATCAAACTTTTAAAGTGCGTGTAAACGTATGTCTGTATTATCGTTTTAGTCTGCCAGAAGTCAAACTTTTAAATGTATGTAAATGTACATTTGTATTATAGTTTTAGTCCGACTGAAATCAAACTTTTAAAGTGCATGTAAACGTACGATTGTATTATGGTTTTAGTCCGACTGAAATCAAACTTTTAAAGTGGATGTAAACGTAAGTTTGTATTATTGTTTTTAGTCGCCATCTACATTTCTTTGTGGTCCAGTGTCATGGCCGCGTGCGGTCGATTTCCATTAGCTACTCACCAAATCACTTCAGAGTCATGGAGCATTATACACTACAAGATTTTCTCTGTAGTCGACTCTAAAATATTACACATTTTTTATATCCTCTGACTAAATGGAATAGTTTCACTATCTTTCCAATTTGATTTTTTTTTTTTTTTTTTACTCCAGAGTAACTGAATCAACTTTTTGAGGTCAGGCAGCGTTTTACGTCAACGCTGCCTGACCTCTTACATGATCAAACCGTTAATCTTACGACTCTGTTCACATATTGCATCAAAACTGAATTTTTTTGGTTTAATGTTACAACTTCTCATTCTGGAAAATACGGGTCGTGTTCACACAAGACCTCTAAACTGAAAATTGCAGTTAATTTTCTGGAAAAGTCTGTATGTGTGAAAGATATTATTGTATCATGTATATTTGGACAGATAGATGAAGACTGTAGCTCGACTACGCAAAAACCCGCTGTACCTCGATTATAACTGCGCATATAAACATACTGAGTGAAACATAAAACAAGATAACACAAGATTACGTTTACCCAGTGTTAAGAATGACACTGGATTAACAATTTTAAGTACAAAGAGCCCTTTGTAGTGCCATTACAGAAAAGGCCAAACACCATTTTTTGTAAAGTAACTACAGTAAAAACCAGGTTATGGCATGACAAAAATGTAGAACTAAAATGGAATGCAATGTACAAATAGTGGTGTATCCTTAAACCGCTCCTTCAGCACAAATACTGACATTTTTCACGTGCACACTGGAATGTTATCAGTCCTGTTAACAAAGAGGTCACAAAGCAAAAGAGATGTTTTAAACATGTGTAGGCTGACTGCCAGAGTCATGCAGTGCAAGAAAGCATGTTGCTGGGCATGTTTGGGTACTTTTAAAATGAGGTGTCCTCCACCACAGGAGGACTTCCATGTTCTTTTTATACACTATGTTCACACAACTGTTCGCACAGATTTTCTATGCTGTTTAAACTGTTTGTGTTTTGTTTTTAAATTTTATCTGCGGTAATTTAAGCAGACAGGCATGAACAACTTATTGGTGACTCACAGCTATCCTCGCTTTAATCCCTGTTTTTATAAAGGGCAAATATTTGACAGTCAAACAATCCCTCAATCTACATCTAAATCAGTGTGAGAGGGCAAAGTGTCAGAAAAGTTACTAAATGTTACTAAATATACAATCTGTACAAAAATAAATGTGTTGATTGTAACAAAGCAGCATGAAGTACAGTCCGATCAGTTCATAGACTATCACTTGTCAAGAATATTTTCTTCAAGACATCAGATCACCAACCCTAATTCCGATAGAAAGATTGGACAAACTGTACTCAATTGCCATCTACAACAGTCTTCAGGTGGCCCAACAGCTGACATTACATGTCAAACATTATCAGTACCCTGATAGCACACGTACATCACCCAGACGTCTATTTGATGTGTGTGTTTATATCTGGAAGACATTTTTTCAGTTGTTTGCTCAGCTGAAATACATCTATAAGACATTTAGCAGATGTTTTTGAGATATTTATGATTAAGAATATTTGTGAATCTGATCTTTTTAAGATGTTTAGAAAATGTTAAATAGAATGTGATGTTTTCCAGATGAAACGCAGACATCTTGGAAATGTGTGCTATCTGGGAATATGTCTAAAAGATGTTTCCACTCGGATGTCAATAAGACATTTAGCAGATGTCTTTGAAACATTTATGATTTAGAATGTTTGTAAATCTGATCTTTTAAAAATGTTTAGCAGATGTTAATTAGATTAAGATGCTTTCCAGATGAAAAGATCTCAGACAGACATCTCAGAGACGTATGCGTGCTATCTTGGAATATGTCTATAAGTCGTTTCCTCTCGAATGTTAATAAGACATTCAGCAGATATATGTCTTTGAGACATTTATAATTTAGAATGTTTGTAAATCTGATCTTTTCAAGATGTTTAAGACATGTTAATAAGATTGCGATGCTTTTCAGATGAAACGCAGACATCTCAGAGATGTACGTGTGCTCTCTGGGAATATGTCTATAAGTCGTTTCCTCTCGAATGTTAATAAGACATTCAGCAGATGTCTTTGAGATGTTTATAATTTAGAATGTTTGTAATTCTGATCTTTTTAAGATGTTTATCAGATGTTAATCAGATTGAGATGCTTTCCAGATTAAACGCTCTTAAACTCAGAGATGTACGTGTGCTATCTGGGTGTCCTGCAGTGTGACATACTTCATCTACTTTTTTAATTATTTTCTAATAAATATATCATATATCATTTTTATGATATCATATTAACTGAGGGACTACATAGAGTATTTGTACTTTTAACGATTCACCACTCAAAAAGCTAAAAGGTGATTAAAAAGCTTTGGTGACGTTGAAACATCTATTATATATGATTTCTCTTACACACATATAAATCTTCAATTTTGAATAAAAAACAATAAAAAAAATGGGTTAGGTTAAAAAGATTTTGACCTTAAATTTAAAAAGTTGTCCATGTTACTGTATTTGTCAACTACCCCAATGCCAATCTGTTTTTTTGTTTGTTTGTTTGTTTGTTTGTTTTTTGTTTGTTTTTTCAAAATACATAATCACAATTAATTGAGAGCATGCATACACAGGCATGTTCAATACATGAAATTATTGTGTCCTCCCTCTACAGTTAGTGATCCACTCACATGACATCCATTTCTCCAAAGATCTCAGCTCCTTAGTATTCATTATTTCCCTTCATTTAGAAGCACTTTTAAATAAATTAAAAAAAAGTTGATTATTTTAATAGCAGAATCATCTTACCTAATAAAAGCACTTTGATCTCTCTGCGTTCTCTTTTCTTCTGCTCGGCGAGGATGCGTTTGATTTCATAATGTATGGCGATGGCGTTCCTTTCGTCTTCAGACATACAACAAGTGCACGTCCTGTAGCACCATCTCCAACTGCCCCCCATCTCCCCTGAGACAAAAAAATAACCCTTCAAACTCTTAAGAGCCTGGAAAGAGTTAAATATCCCAATGACAGTGTTTCTAAAGTGACTAGGGGCCTAGATGATACACTAATGTATATTAATCTAATGCAAGTGTACATTACACGCATGCCTATACGAAGCGTTACGGGGGGGACCACTAGCTTTAGTCTATATATCGTTTTAAAGGTACCTTTAAAACGTAAACATATTTCACAATTTCGGACTTCCCCTTAGAAAGAAAAGACGAAACCAAATACCTATTTTATGTTGAGGTGCGCTTTAAGCCATTTATTTACATTTTAAAACGGAAACAAACTCAAAGTAAATGGAGCTAGCTTGAATCACTTACCTGCATTCGTCGTCACAGCTGTACAGAGAGTCTGTTAATGACTTTACGAAACACGATCCATCTTTTTCCCTTAGCCGAAGTGGGACTAAACCAACTTATTCTGTTTGTAGAAGTCTTCCCCAAAATGTCCAAATAAAAAAAAATAAATAAAAAAAAATATGGTATATATATCCAAAGGGTTCTCTACACGTTACATCGTTTTTTCTTGACTTCACTCAGCTCTACCTGTAATTCAGGAAAGTCACTTTTAATGCGGATTGTCGGAGCAAAACGAAAGCGCGCTCACACATTGGCTGTGTTTCAAAACCAACTTAGTGTGCTACCTACCTAGACAGCAGACGCGTTCTCGCGTCCAAAAACAGCTAGACGGAGCGCAACAGAATAAAACAGAACATAGGAGAACGCGTTTTAAAATTTTAATAAGGGGTCGTTCAGACCGAACTCGTGGTTGCGCTAAAAAAATCTAGTTGCAGCACAACCCAGGTTTCTCAAGAGCATTTTTAAAAGTTGACGTTCTTTATAACCCTTGTGCGACCTTCGGGACATTTTTGTCTTTTTCATTTTTGTTTTTTCGATCATTTTGGCTGTGTTAATGCCAACGGCATAAATTTTGCCAAAGGTTTGTATTTTTTTGGGAATTTTGATATTTCAACCTCAGTTCCTATAATACATCTCTGTGTACACAAAATAGTTACACTCAGGACCTTAAGGACAAAAATGTCCACATTGAAACCCATTAAAAAAGCAATATTTGATCCCAGTGCCATTAAAGCATAAAATCATGAATTCAATGATATTACGTTTTCATTCCGGCGCCCTGGCTTCAAAATTAATTTGTTTTTTATATTTTCCACCAGATGGCGCCATTTTCTCATGTTTAACCTATGGAGCAAATACATGCTTTTTTCCTATTTTCTGTTTGCTGTATTATAGAGCACTGCAGGCCAGTTGAATAAATGATGCAGCTAAAATTGTGTGGTTATGTTGGTATGGATGTCAGAGTGTGTTTTATTTGTGCATTGAGAAATTGTGTGTGTGTGTGTGTGAAAAACAACAGTGGCATTATATAAACAAACTGGCATTTCAAGGGTTAAAATCCTGAAAATGAATGAATATTTGGTAGTTATGATCAGGACTGATGTTGATTAAAAAATCTAAGTCAGTGAAAGCAGAAAATAATATTTATATTAAGGACATTTTTGTCTTCTGAGGTCCTGAGTGTTTTTTTTTTTTTTTTTTTTTTTTTTTTTAAATCTGACACTGCACAAACAATAACAATGCATCAAAATCAATGTTGTTGCTAATCATTGATATATTCCGGACTGTGATAATCCAAAATAATAAAAATAAATAAATAAATACCCCTTCGCATTTAGTATATATATATATATATATATATATATATATATATATATATATATATATATATATATATATATATATATATATATAACTTTTTTTTTAATTGATGCACAAGGGTTAAACTGACACGGCGTCTAAAAAACGCGGCGCTCCAGCTCAAGACGCTGACAACGCAGGCACAACGGTCAAATATGTTAGTACAAGCGCATGTTTACATAGAAAAATAATAAAAGAAACATCGCGGACGGACGCGAAAACATGTTCGGTGTTAACGGTTTTTAATTTGACGCATATGTACATACAGACGGAACGTTGTTATGTGTGAACGCCCCTTAGTCGTGTTTCCAATCAGCATTTTTGCGCATCAAATCTCACAACAATGCTAACTAGCTAGGTAGCTCACTATGTTTTGAGACACAGCCATAGTGTATCAGTGCAATGCGCATTAAGTAACTACTACTCTCTGGATTATGCAGGTATTTAGTTTTACAGTAGATAGTTTTGACTGATTTAAACAACCCAGTGTATAGGCTACTATAGCCTACTTGTCTGATATAGTTACCAACTGCAATTTCAGCTCACAAGTAATCTTTAAAACCTTAAAATCTTTCTATGAATAACTAATATTGACAATAAATGGAATAATTGTGCCTCAAACTTACCATTTACATTATTTAGTACCCTGGTCTAGGCAGATGAGAACCGGCTATGAGCTCTTGTGTGTGGTATGTGAGTATAATGTGCATTTTAAGACAAAACAAAAAATAGGAAACCTGTTTCAAAAGTCACAAGTGGTGTTAACTTCTTAAATGGCTCTAAAGGTATTTGACACTCCTCTCTCTCTCTCTCTCTCTCTCTCTCTCTCTCTCTCTCAGACTTTGTGGATGTCAATCTTTTGTATTTACAGGCAGAACCGGTTTATCAGGCCTTTCATGGCGTTGTGAAAAAGTCTCAGATATTGAGATTGCCTATACCCCACATATTACCATGGGAACCAGGTAAGTAAAGTATGCCAAACTCCTGAAAAGAGAAAGAACAAGAGAGAGAGAGAGAGAGAGAGAGAGAGAGAGAAATAGTTGACTTTGCATATTTTTTTTACTGTATTGACAACACATTTTAGGAAAAATGGCCAACATAGAAATGTTTTTTAACATCAAGGCAAAGTACAGAGCTAAATTCTCAAATAAAAGCCTTCATCTGTCACTTGCTGGCAAATCTCACCTACTTCTTAGCATTGTTGTTCCAGGCAGTTGCCACATGATGCCATCAAAGAACTAAGAATACTGAGTACTCCATGCATTAATTTCCAATTACACTCAATATTAATTTAAACAAACAAATAAGTATCATAAAACACAACTTTTTTCATAATTTTACCATTCGTTATTTACTGTAAAAGCTTAGTTAGCCTCACTGAGGTGCAACTGATACATGCAAAAAGTTACATTCTTATATCATGCATATATTTGTAAACATGTAGAATAATGCGTCCGGTTCTGGTGGTAGCTAATAAGCATATATATTTGTAGGCTTGATGGAAATACCTGAAGTGAACCTGATTGTCTGCGGTCCTCACTTCAGATACGATGAGAACACAGATATGAATTGCTTTCAGTTCTGTGACATCTGATGGACTCTGATTGGTGCTCCAGCAAAATGACACTGATTGGTTCATACCTTGTCCGTTATGCTTCATTTACAGCAATGTCAAGGACTAAACAAACAAAACTGTGATTGGCAGCTGCTTTGGAGACACAGAAGAGGAGAACTAACACTTGACCCTGGAAGTACTTGAAGGAAGATGACAGCTACTATGTTCAGTTTTGCAAGGCAAGCAGAATCAAAACAAATTTACAGTAAATTTGGCTGCTTGGTGCCCCACAAAAGTAAACAGCGGTATTAATGTTATTATATATACATAATATGCACACAATTTAAATTAACTATACTTAATATGTATCTTTAAAACTATATATTCAGGATTGACATTTATATTTTCAGAATTATAATTATATATTTATATTTTATATAATTATGTCTTGTGCCCCCAATTATTTATTTAGTACCTTTACTTTGGGGTTTCATGTAGACCTTTCTCAACAGATCGGGGCTCAACTAATGCCAGCTAGGTCACACAGGAACCTCTGGGTAATATTTGATGACCAGGTATACTTAACACCTCACTGACCATATTTCAATGACCACCTAATCATGCAGATTCACACTGTACAACATCAGAAAAATAAGACCTTATCTCTCTGAGTATACTGCAACTACTCTAAGCTTTTGGCATCTCAAGACTGGACTACTGCAATGTTTTGGCCTTTCATCTAGGTCAATTAAGCCATGTTAAGCGTTTTCTCTAAATGGTTTTCTATGGGGGAGAATTAAAACATAAAAATATAGTCTTTCCCTTTAGATTATGATGTCATTATTTTGCCAGAAGATAGTGTTTGTGACAAGGGACATCTGAGAGAAATGTGGTTCTTTATGGTCATTGTTTTAATAATTGTATTTATTTATCACACATTTGCAGTGAAATTCTTTTTTTTTCCACATATCCCAGCTAAGCTGGGGTCAGAGTGCAGGGTCAGCCATGATACAGCACCCCTGGAGCAGATAGGGTCAAGGGCTTTGCTCAAGGGCCCAACAGTGGCATCTGGGCAGTGCTGGGGCTTGATCCCCCAACCTTCTGATCAATAACCCAGAGCCTTAACCACTAAGCCACCACTGGCGTCGCACATGGTTTGAAGTTTAATACTTTGCAATTAGGATTAACAATCTCTCTACAATGGTCACAAGAGTGTTTAAATGCACTTAAGAAAACGGGTTAGTCCAGGGTTTTTGCAAAAAGCAATGTAAACAAGAACGCCAATTTCCTTACAGGGTTTAAGGTATTAAGAGAAAGTGTTTTAAGACACCCAGATTTCTCCTGTAAAACGTGGCTTATGTGGTCATGTAAACGCATAAGTGCCATTGTTACAGGTTTTTGAGGAGTTTGCATGTGCGTGAACAGACTGGATAACAAACGGCAAATGATGGAGCCCAACAAAAAGTCAACAAAGCGGAAAGAATTCAACATTTCTGGGAGTACAGTTGAAAAAAGGGAAAAGCACATACACTATATACCCATTTATACACACCAGTATAACATACTGATGGTCCCTCATGTTCGCATATACAGTATATGCGCTCATACACTGGGGGAATCTTGGAGTTTTATGTAAGAGGGAAACCTCACAATTGCAGCACAATTCCGCTGCAGGTCGCAATAGAAAGTTAAGAAAACAAACACTGCAACAACTCTGGAATATCTGGAAATAAAGCGAAGCAACAGGGAATACAAATAGTGAAGTCTTCCAAGGATGCCATGTTTGTTATTTACACAAGCATCCCGGGGAAATTATATTGCTCTGGAGAAAGCTGCTTACTGACCGAGCCGCATATGGGTGTAAAGAGTATGCCACTTATAAAATGCATGTAAACGGGAATGCTACTTTCTCGCAAGAAGCCACTTTCTGGTGTCCATGTAAACATAGTCAGTGAACAAAGCAAACAGAACATTCCTTATTTCACCTCCAGTTGAGGAGGACAGGAAAAAACTGTTTCTGCTCTGCCATATTGCAAGCACAGAAGGCCTACTTCTTGGAGCTTTCGAAGACCACATTTATATTTCACCTTTCTGATATACTATCTACAGGCAAGCTGATGAGCCTAGAATATAAATGTTAAGCGTTTCATCCCATAGAAAACCATTATAAAGAAAACGCTTAATGTGGCTTTATGTACTAGGAAGACCAAATTCAGTTTGTGCCTTGTTAACAATGAATAGGCTACTATCTACAGACAAGCTAGTGAGCCCAGACTTTCACAATGCTTAAAGTTTTACGTTAAAAGAATATTCTGGGTTCAATACAAGTTAAGCTCAATCGAAAGCATTTGTGGCATAATGTTGATGACCACAAAAATAATTTAGTCTCTCCTTTTCTTAAAAAAGCAAAAATCAAGGTTACGGTGAGTTTGGAGTGTTTAAAGGCAGAAATGTGAAGCTTATAATTTTATAAAAGCACTTACATTAATTCTTCTGTTAAAACTAATGTATTATCTGAGCTGTAAAGTTGTTTAAATCGTAATTTTTATGGTTGTTTTAGGGTTTACGTCATTACGTCTTCATGGAAGTTGTAAAATTTGATACAACTTTATACAGAAAAGGTTAGTAAGCAATTTAATCACACTAAAATCATGTTCACACGCATATTGTTGTGTCTTATGACAATACTTTTGAAACTGAGTATTTTAACTAGAGGTAGACTGATATAATGGTATTACAGATTAAACAGTGCCGATAATTGCTTTTTGGAACTATCGGTTATCAGCAAAAATCTTATTTATTCCTCCGTGTTACACTGTGGCCAGCGCTGGAGGATTTTACAGTTTTATAACAGTGGCTGAGGTAAATTGAAAACAATGACTGACACCTTGTGGGGATTTGCTGTATCTAAATCTTTCAACATTGACAATATTCACCCATTTGTTATCCTCACTTCAATTCATATTTTGTTATTTTGATATTTAGTCTAAGTGTTCCAAATTGAAGCAGTTGGGCATGCAAAGATAAATGTGAGTATTCTGAAACATGTTTTGTCAGTACATAAATCGTGTCTCCAACTTCATGTATTTTGAATAACAATAAACCTTATTCCTCGTTTAACCTCAAATTGTGAATTTATGTGCAATAAAAAGCTTAATTTGGTAAATACTTAAAGGTTCTGTAAGCGATTTAGCCTTCTAACTTCCACAAGAATGAGCTGTTGATTTACCCACGCCCCCTCTTTCCAAAACCCCACACCAATACCGTTGAAACCCACACAAAGAATGTTCCCACGGTTGTCAAACACAACAGTAGCAAAATAGCGCCCTCAACTGACAAATTATAAATCAGAATATGGCATTAAGCCACAATAATGGACTCTATGCACGGTCATTTCCGTGTTTTGCCTCAGAGGGCACACTTAGTTCCAGCCCAGAGCCGGAAACTATGTCTTCCTACACTGATAAATGCTGTCAAGACGACTCGGGGGAAATTACTTTTCACGCGTTTTATTTACACAAGTTTCTGCGGATGACACTGGATATCCATCGCACATTGAGACAGAGCTGTTGCTCCATCCATTAAAAAGAAGAAGTGGTTTAACTATGTATATTTTAAAATATTTAGATCGCAATGAGGGTGAATATTCACAAGCCATAGACCAGCACAGGCTTAGCAAGGTCCCTGTTTCCGACTGTATTACACATGTAATTATTTTGATTTATTTTGCTAGATAAAGTATAGCCCTCTGTGATATTATAAGTTAATATAATATGATAATTGATGCTACTCCAGCTTCAAGCAAATGTTGGAGTGAATGGTAATATTCAATGGTTAATCCAGAAAACATGGCATCGCAGATGGCTGCTTCGGTGTGGAGCTCTCTAGCGTTTTTGTTACTTTTGTTTGTTTGTCATGTTTTTTGTCATTCTTTCTCCATCAGTTTCACCAGTGATGAACTGCTGAATATTCGAACCTGATAATTTTTTGCCGGTGTTTGATTATTCAGACATTTTATTAGACATCTAAGTTGGAGGCACAGCGGTGCTCTACAAGCGTTCCAAAAGACGCACGTAAGCGAAGCGAGCCAGCGTGCTTGTGAAGCTTCGTCAACGCAGCTTTAGGACACCGCTGCTGAGTATTCATCTGGCGAATGTCCGCTCCCTCGCCAACAAAATGGATGAACTGCCTTTGGTCACTCAAACAAATAAGGACTTTTCTAACTCCACTGCTCTGTGTTTCACAGAAACCTGGCTGTGTGAAGCCATTCCGGACAGTACGTTACATCTGCCAGGCTTTCAGTTGTTAAGAGCAGATTGTATCGCGGAGTTATTGGGGAAAATGAGAGGCAGTGGAACATGCTTTTACATCAATGAAAGTTGGTGCACAGATGTAACAGCATTGAAGAATATGTGCTGTCCTAATTTAGAAGTGCTCTTCATCAACTGTAAGCCCTTCTACTCGCTGCGGGAGTTTTCCTTGTTTAGTGTGGTGAGTGTTTATATCCCGCCACAAGCATGCATGAACGCAGCATTGCAACAGCTGGCTGATCACATCACAGACATGGAGCAACAACACCCGGCTCTCTTATCATTACTATTCTGGGAGATTTTAATAAAGCTAACCTCACTCGTGAACTGCCAAAATACAAACAACATATCACATGCCCCACCAGAGAAAGAAATTGTAAGGGGTAAAGGATGGGCAAGGAGGAGGCGGGAACCGGTAGAACAGTCAACATAACTTTAATGACAGAACTGAATTTAAACAAACTTAAACACACACACACACACAGCGTGTGATTCTCTCTCTCTCAAACAGGGGTCCCTGGCTCCTCTTTATCCCTCTCCCGCTGATTGGGCTGATTCAGCACTGGGTGTCCATCGTTACGGCCCAGCCACACCCTCCTCCTCGTCACACTCCTCCGCCTCCCAATTCAGGCCAGGGAATGGCATGACATGACATACTCCCCTCCCTTCCAGCCGTCCTACTGCCGTCAGGTCTTCCCCACCTCTCTGGAGCCCTGGGAGATATGAGGGGAGGGAGAGGGGAGAGGGGAGAGGGAAAGAGTGAGGGGGAGAGACAGAGAGAGAGGAGAGAGAGAGAAAAACTCACACGCTGGTCCCCGGACATGCCGTCGCCCGGTCCTCAGCCACTCCTCCACCCTCTGGTGGACAACAGCCGCTTCTCCCCTGGCAGATGGCAGTGAGTCCTCTGACCCCTGGCAGATGGAACGGCTCCTCCCCTCCCTGGTGGACGGCAGCGGTTAGGACTTCACGACAGCACATCCCTCCTCCTTCCTGGGTTTCAGCACCAATGCAATGGGTAAAGGATGGGCAAGGAGGAGTGGCCACATGTGTTTCGCTCTCTCTCTCGAACTGGTGTCCCCAGCTCCACTTTATCCCTCTCCCACTGATTGGGCTGATTCAGCGCTGGGCGTACATCGTTACAGCCCGGCCATGTCCTCCTCCTCGTCACAGAAATATATTGGACCACTGCTACACCACTGTAAAGGATGCATATCGCTTTGTCCCACGTGCAGCTTTAGGACTCTCTGATCACTGTCTGGTTCATCTTCTCCCAACCTATAAGCAGAAACTAAAATCAGCTAAGCCTGTAGTAAGGACTGTAAAGAGATAGACCAATGAAGCAGAGCTGGAACTACAAGCCTGCTTTGACTGCACTGATTGGAGTGTTATTGAGGCTGCAGCCACAGACCTGGACGAGCTCACAGATACTGTGACATGATATATCAGTTTCTGTGAGGATATGTGCATCCCTACTAGGACATGGTTTACAGGAAACTCAGACAGTTTCGTCATGCCAAAGAGGATGCTTACAGAAGTGGGGATAAAACATTGTACAACCAGGCCAGGAACACACCTACTAAGGAAATCAGAGTGGCTAAAAGAAGCTACTCTGAAAAGCTGAAAAAACAGTTTTCAGCCAACGAACCTACATCTGTGTTGAAAGGCCTAAAAAGCATCACCAAGTACAAGACGCCTCCCCCTCGCTCTGTAGAGAGTCAACTAATGGCTGATGAACTGAATGTGCTTTACTGCAGGTTTGAAAAGCCCAGTCTCACACCCCTCCCCCGCTCTGATCTTCACTTCACACACACACCAACACCACCTGGAACCCCCTCCTCCCTTCTCCTGCTACTCAATCTGCACTTATGATCTGTGAGGAGGATGTGTGCCGGGTCTTTCTGAAACAAAAGACTAGGAAAGCTTCAGGCCCAGACGGTGTTTCACCTGCCTGTCTGAAAGTCTGTGCTGTCCAACTGGCCTCCATCTTCACACAGATCTTCAGTAGATCAGTGTGAAGTTCCCTGCTGCTTCAAATGCTCCACCATCATTCCGGTCCCCAAAAAACCCCAAATCACAGGACTTAATGACTACAGACCTGTTGCTCTAACATCTGTGGTCATGAAGTCATTTGAGAGACTGGTTTTGGCCTACCTGAAGGACATCACTGGACCCATGCTGGACCCCCTTCTCTTTGCTTACCAAGCAAACAGGTCTGTGGATGATGCTGTCAATATGGGACTGCATTATATCCTGCAATATTCTCGACTCAAGATGGCGCCAAGTAGGCTGCTGCGTTGCGAGCTCCGACACAACATGGTAGTGCTTTGTTTGTTTTGTTTACAATTCTTATGTTTTTTGTCTTGGATGTTGTCTGCCTTATTGTCTACGACAGACAAACACTTTTGGACATTGGTTTAGCAATTACACACCATAAACCGGACTTCAAATTCCTCAATGCCGACCTGCTGTTTACAAACACGGCAGCGGAGCCCTTTTTCTGGGCTGCCCGGCCGTGGAAACACAGGAGGAAAAGGGGAAACAGAGTCGGCGTTCTCATCAGAGTAAGACGCCGCGCAAATCGACCCCCGCTACCCAGTTTTCTACTGGCAAATGTTCAGTCTCTGGATAACAAGCTCTGAGAGCTGAAAGCGCGGATCTCTTTCCAACGAGATGAGGGACTGCTGCATTATCTGCCTTACAGAAACTTGGATGTCTGCGGAGATTCCAGACTCAGCCATTGAACCCGCAGTGTTCTCCGTGCACCGAGCGGACAGAGCGAAAGACCTCTCAGGTAAAAGCAGAGGTGGTGGTGTATGTTTTATGATTAACAAATCCTGGTGTGATCAGAGGAACATACATTCTATCAAGTCTTTCTGCTCTCCTGATCTGGAATTTCTCATGCTTCTGTGTCGACCAATCTGGCTACCGAGGGAATTCACAGCGGCCATTATCACAGCTGTGTACATCCCCCCACAAGCCGTAACAGACCGGGCACTCAAGGAACTGTATGGGATTATAAGCAAACAGGAATTTGGCAAATCGGACCACTCTTCCATTCTGCTTCTGCCCGCTTACAGGCAGAAACAGAAACAGGAAGCACCCGCCCTCAGAACGATCCAGTGCTGGTCGGACCAATCAGACTCTACGCTACAAGACTGTTTTGATCACACGGACTGGGAGATGTTCCGGCCCGCCTCTGATGACGACATCGAGCTTTACGCTGATAGCGTAACGTGTTTCATCAGAAAGTGCGTAGAGGACGTCGTTCCGACCAAAACAATACGGATCTATCCGAACCAGAAGCCATGGATTAATAGCGATGTTCGCACGGCACTTAATGTGCGGACCTCCGCTTTTAATTCCGGGAACGCGGAGGAGCTTAAACAAGCCAGTTATGCCCTCCGAAAAACAGAGGAACAGCAAAACGCCAGTACAGGAACAAGATTGAAGGACAGTTTAACACCACCAACTCTAGAAGCATGTGGCAGGGAGTTAATATCATCACGGACTTTAAAGAGAATAAAAACTCCGCCATGAACACCGCTGCCTCTCTCCCGGATGATCTAAATACTTTTTATGCTCGTTTTGAGGGAAATAACACCACCCTCGTGGAGAGAGCTCTCATGGCCGAAGCTACAGAGGTTAGTTCACTCTCCAAACTCTGTAGCGGATGTAACCCGATCCTTCCGACGGGTGAATATCCGCAAAGCCGTGGGTCCAGACGGCATTCGGGGCCACATCATCAGAGCGTGCGCGAACCAACTGGCTGGTGTTTTTACGGACATTTTCAATCTTTCCCTCTCTTTGTCTGTAGTCCCCACATGCTTCAAAACATCCACCATTGTGCCTGTCCCAAAGCAATCCAAAATCACTTGCTTAAATGACTGGCGTCCTGTTGCTCTGACCCCCAACATCAGCAAATGCTTTGAGATTTGCTCAAATCAGAGATTACATCTGCTCTGTGCTGCCTCTCTCACTTGACCCATTGCAGTTTGCTTACCACAACAATCGCTCCATTGATGATGCCATTGCATTTCCCACCTGGAAAAAAAGAACACTTATGTGAGAATGCTGTTTGTAAACTACAGCTCAGCATTCAACACCACAGTGCCCTCCAAGCTTGATGAGAAACTCCGGGCTCTGGGCTTAAACAGCTCGCTGTGCAGCTGGATCCTGGACTTCCTGTCAAGCAGATGCCAGGTGGTCAGAATAGGCAGCAACATCTCCTCATCACTGACCCTCAACACTGGAGCCCCGCAGGGCTGTGTTCTCAGCCCACTCTTGTATTCTCTGTACACACATAACTGTGTGGCAACACATAGCTCCAATGCCATCATTAAGTTTGCTGATGACACGATGGTGGTAAGTCTGATCACTGACAATGATGAAACAGCCTACAGAGAGGAGGTGCACACTCTGACACACTGGTGTCAGGAGCACAACCTCTCCCTCAGTGTCAGTAAGACAAAGGAGCTTGTGGTGGACTTCAGAAGAAAAGACAGAGAACACAGTCCCATCACCATCAATGGAGCACCAGTGGAGAGAGTCAGCAGCTTCAAGTTCCTTGGTGTCCACATCAACATGGTCCATCCACACTGAAGCCATTGTGAAAAAGGCTCATCAGTGCCTCTTCTTCCTGAGATGGCTGAGGAAGTTTGGAATGAACTGCCACATCCTCACACGGTTCTACACCTGCACTGTAGAGAGCATCCTGACTGGCTGCATCTCCGCCTGGTATGGCAATAGCACCACCCACAACCGCAAAGCACTGCAAAGGGTGGTGCAAACTGCCAGGCACATCATCGGAGGTGAGCTTCCCTCCTTCCAGGACATATATACCAGGCGGTATGTGAAAAAAGCTCAGAGGATCATCAGAGACTCCAGCCACCCGAGCCTATTCTCACTGCTACCATCAGGCAGGCAGTATCGCAGCATCAGGACCCGCACCAGCCGACTTCATGATAGCTTCTTTCCCCAAGCAATCAGACTTTTGAACTCTTGATCTCCCACGATCAAAATACATCAGCACTGCACTTTATTACTCTTACTCTTATATCTCACACCGGACTGTCATAAATTATATTATTATTATATTAGATTCTCTCTTAACAACTCACTATCAACCAACAGCCTGAATGTCAATACAGTACAATACAACCTACTGTACATTCTATATATACTATATATACTTTTTTATTGTATTGTGTGTATTGTATACTGTACAGTGTATGTTATTACTTGTATATTGTGTTGTGTGTAATTATGTGTATTTTAGACTTTAATTGTGTTGTGTTAATCTAATGTTTATTGTAAATTGGTATATGTCTCATCACTTTCATGACTGCTATGTTGCTCAGAATTGCACCCAAGAATTTCACACACTATTGCACTTGTGTATATGGTTGTGTGACAATAAAAGTGATTTGATTTGATTTGAACATATCGAAAGACCTAGGACTTATGCTAGGATCCTATTTGTGGACTTCATTTCAGCCTTCAATACCATCATGCCTGATCTTCACTCAATCAAACTGACCTAGCTCTCCGTGCCCACCCCAATCTGTCGATGGATCACCAGCTTTCTGACAGATAGGCAGCAGCTAGTGAAACTGGGGAAACTCACATCCGGGACCCTTACTATTAGCACTGTTGCTCCTCAGGGATGTGTTCTTTCTCCACTGCTCTTCTCCCTGTACATGAATGACTGCACTGCAAAAGACCCCACTGACAAGCTCCTGAAGTTTACAGACGACACCATGACCATCAGCTCATCTGCTATGGTGACGAGTCTGCATACAGATGGGAGGTTGATCAGCTGGCTTTCTGGCGCGGTCACAACAACCATGAGCTGAACACGCTCAACAGTAGAGTTGATAGTGGACTTCAGGAGAAATCCCCCTGCAACTCCACCCCCCCCAACAATCCTGAACAGCACTGTGACAGCAGTTGAGTAATTCAGGTTCCTGGGCTCTATCATCTCTCAGGACCTGAAGTGGGACACCCAAATAGACTCTATTGTGAAGAAGGCTCAGCAGAGGTTGTACTTCCTTCACCAGCTGAGGAAGTTCAACCTGCCACAGAAGCTGCTGACACAGTTCTACTCGGTCATCATTGAGTCTGTCCTGCGTACATCTATAACTGTCTGTTTTGGTTCAGCCACCAAATCAGACAGAAGGAAACTACAACAGATGGTTAGGACTGCTGAGAGGATTATTGGTGCCCCCCTGCCCACCCTCCAAGTGCTGTATGTCTCCAGAGTGAGGAAACGTGCAGGTAGAATCACTCTGGACCCCCCACACCCTGCCCACTCCCTCTTTGAACTCTTACCCTCTGGCTGGCGCTACAGAGCATTAAGTGCCCAGACATCCAGGCACCAGAACAGTTTTTACCCTCAGGCCATTTTCCTCATGAACAATTAAACTGCCTCAGGACTCCCCCATAGTGCAATAATTGAATTCAGGTGTTCCAATCACTTCCATGGCCACAGGTGTATAAAATGAAGCACCTAGGCATGCAGACTGCTTCTACAAACATTTGTGAAAGAATGGGCCGCTCTCAGGAGCTCAGTGAATTCCAGTGTGGTACTGTGATAGGATGCCACCTGTGCAACAAGTCCAGTCATGAAATTTCCTCGCTACTAAATATTCCACTGTCAACTGTCAGTGGTATTATAACAAAGTGAAAGCGATTGGGAATGACAGCAACTCAGCCACGAAGTGGTAGGCCACGTAAAATGACAGAGCGGGGTCAGCGGATGCTGAGGCGCATAGTGCGCAGAGGTCACCAACTTTCTGCAGAGTCAATCGCTACAGACCTCCAAAGTTCATGTGGCCTTCAGATTAGCTCAAGAACAGTGTGTGGAGAGCTTCATGGAATGGGTTTCCATGGCCGAGCAGCTGCATCCAAGCCATACATCACCACGTGCAATGCAAAGCGTCGGATGCAGTGGTGTAAAGCACGCCGCCACTGGACTCTAGAGCAGTGGAGACACGTTCTCTGGAGTGACGAATCACGCTTCTCCATCTGGCAATCTGATGGACGAGTCTGGGTTTGGAGGTTGCCAGGAGAACGGTACTTGTCTGACTGCATTGTGCCAACTGTGAAGTTTGGTGGAGGAGGGATTATGGTGTGGGGTTGTTTTTCAGGAGCTGGGCTTGGCCCCTTAGTTCCAGTGAAAGGAACTCTGAATGCTTCAGCATACCAAGAGATTTTGGACAATTCCATGCTCCCAACTTTGTGGGAACAGTTTGGGGATGGCCCCTTCCTGTTCCAACATGACTGCACACCAATGCACAAAGCAAGGTCCATAAAGACATGGATGAGTGAGTTTGGTGTGGAAGAACTTGACTGGCCTGCACAGAGTCCTGATCTCAACCCGATAGAGCACCTTTGGGATGAATTTGAGTGAAGACTGTGAGCCAGGCCTTCTCGTCCAACATCAGTGTCTGACCTCACAAATGCGCTTCTGGAAGAATGGTCAAAAATTCCCATAAACACACTCCTAAACCTTGTGGAAAGCCTTCCCAGAATAGTTGAAGCTGTTATAGCTGCAAAGGGTGGGCTGACGTCATATTAAACCCTATGGATTAAGAATGGGATGTCACTTAAGTTCATATGCGTCTAAAGGCAGGTGAGCGAATACTTTTGGCAATATAGTGTATGTAAATGCACATATTTAATTCAATAAATGTACATACCCCTACCTTGCACATACATTACCACTTGCACATGTACATATGCCATTCTATGATATGTCCTATTATTTGTACAGTACTGTGCAAAAGTTTTAGGCACTTGTGAAAAATTTTGCATAGTGAGGATATCTTCAAAAATAATGAAATAAATAGTTTCATTTATCATTTAATGTCATACAAAGTCCAGTAAACATAAAAAAGCTTAATCAATATTCGGTGTGACCACCTTTGCCTTTAAAACAGCACCAATTCTCCTAGGTACACCTGGACACAGTTTTTCTTGGTTGTTGGTAGATAGGGTGTTCCAAGCTTCTTGGAGAATTCGCCACAGTTCTTCTATCTATTTAGGCTGTCTCAATTGCTTCTCTCTCTATATGTAATCTCAGACAGACAAGATGTTCAGTGGGGGGCTTTGTGGGGGCCATGACATCTGTTGCAGGGCTCCCTGTTTTTCTGTTCTAATCTTTTCTATTTGCAAAAGTAATGTTTGGGAGTCTAACATTTATATTTCTTATTGACACACTAAAGCTGAAGATATAAATAACCATCTTAAGACAAATGCTTTTGTGACACATCTTATGTGCCTAAGACTTTTGCACAGTACTGTATGTCTGTTTATGCTTTTACCTTGTTTTATATTCTGTGTCTCACTGTAATGTTCTGTGTGCACTTGTTTCTCCTATCACCAAAAAAAAATGTCCTTACATGAGAACACTTGGCAATAAAGCTCATTCTGATTCTGATATATTTCTTAACATAGTGACTCTTACTTTATCCATACAATTTATCTAATAGTGGTCAATATTAATTTATTGTATTGTATTTATGCAGTATAATATAACTTTCACTGTGGCGAGCAGGGCGGGGCCGAGCGGAGCCTGGGCAGAGCGAGGCCAGGAAGATAAGTAGTGAATGAGTTCCACCTGTGTGCCACACCGGTCTCGCATTCCAGTGAGGGGCGGCGGGAGTATTTAAGGAGAGGAGACAGCGGCAGACAGAGAGAGAGAGATGCATGAAGATGTGTTTTTGTGGTCGACATGTCTGCGGGGAAGCAGCACGTTGAGTTGTTTTATGTTATGTTTAAGTGTAAAATAAATGTATACGTGTTGTCAAACTGGTCCCAGCTTCCTCCTTGCCCATCTTGTGAACTCATTACATTGGTGCTGAAACCCGGGAAGGAGGAAGGATGTGCTGTCATGGGGTCCTCGCTGCTGCCATCCACAGGGAGAGGGAGGAGCCGTTGCCATCCACCGGGAGAGGAAGGAGCCGTTGCAGTCCACCAGGGAATGGAGGAGTCGCTGCCATCTGCAAGGAGCTGGAGGAACCGCTGCTGTCTGCCAGGAAGCGGAGGAGCCGTTGCCATCCGCCAGGGGCCGGAGGAACCACTGCTCGTCCTGCTCCCACTCCCAGGCACATACGGGTCAGAAGCGGAGACCATCCTGAAATGGGGGGAAGTAGGTCACAGCCCGGAGAATTCCCCAACCTGAGTTTGGCGATGGGGTATGTGGCGAGCAGGGCGGGGCTGAGTGGCGTATGGGCGGAGCGAGGCCGGGAAGATAAGTGGTGAATGAGTTCCACCTGTGTGCCACACCAGTCTCGCGTTCCAGTGAGGGGTGGTGGGAGTATTTAAGGAGAGGAGACAGCGTCAGACAGAGAGAGAGAGACGCATGAAGATGTGTTTGTGTGTTCCATTTTTGAGAGATTTGTCATGTGCCTGTGCAGGGATCTGCCAAACTGAAAAGAACACTGATGATGGACGAATGCTTTTGAGAAGTGAACATTTTATTCTCCTTTTTTTATTTTATTTGCAAAGAGAAAAAAAGGACAGGTAACAATGAGCAGTAATTTGACACAATAAATATAGATTAAATTGTGTGTTAACACTTTATAATAAGGTTCCATTCATTAATATGCATTAATGTATTAGGTATCATGATCAAACAATTAACAGTATATATATATATATATATATATATATATATATATATATATATATATATATATATATATTTTTTTTTTTTTTTTTTTGTTTTTTTTTACAGTATTTCTTTATCTTTGTCAATATTAGCTTATAAAAATAGAATTCTTCATTGTTAGTTCATAGTGCATTAACTAATGTTAATATATAAAATTTTTGATTTTTAAAATCTATTAGTATGTTGAAATTAACATTAACTAAGATTAATGAATGCTGTAAAAGTATTGTTCATTGTTAATTCATGTTAACTAATGTTGTTAACTAATGTTAACAAATAACCTAGTGTTACCAATTGTGTTATTGTATCAGAACTTTTATTTATGAATATTGTGGTGTGATATTACAGATTATATGAATAAAAACGAATTAATCCTCAACCGTAAATTTTTTCTCAGTAATGCTTTACTCATGTGTAATCTCATTCTTTGACTAGGGGGAAAATATAATAATAATACTGTGTGTAGTGCTCTTGATGTTTCATCGCCCTGCGGATGGCACTAAAACCTCAGCTGAGTAATGGAGCAAATGTCCCACATCGTCTTCAGGTGATTGTGCTCTCGAATCACATGTGTTGCTGTATTTCTCACTTGTAAATAACTGTACAATCGCTGGATGTAAAAACTCTGCACACAAAGGAAGCCTCACACAACGGTATAGCAGTGCTCGGCCATTCTGCAAGCTTCAAAACATATGTATTTACACTTTTGAAGCTCATTACGGAGATCATTTTTATACTTTTACTAAATAAAATCACATTTGTTGTGAAAAATCGCTTTATTTTAGAAAGAATATTAGTTTGCTATAACTCTTGACACTTTCGCTTTAGCTAGATACGATACCGGAAGATTGTTAGCCCATGAGATTTGACCGGAAATATGTAGGCTATGTTCCGTGCGTAGAGTCCATTCACTGCAACCGCACTATGAGAATGTGCAAAATGATTGACAGGTCAAAAGCATCAGAGACTGCTGCATGTGGACACATTTTTGTTTTCTCTTTACAAAGTCTAGAAAAAAAAAATTGCTAACAGCATCTTTAAATATAGAGCATTGTAATGGAGCCAAGTCTCCATGATTTCAGAATAAGAGTCCCTGGTGTGTTACGGTATGGTTTATAGATAAAAGTCCCACGTTATGCGCCAAATCTTCATTTTTTTTTATGATTATTATTAACATTTTGGTTGAACAATAAACTGCATCTGGAAATTCATTTATTTGGACTCTTGTAGACTCTGTGTCTGTGCCCGTCATAGTAATGAAAAACTTATACATTTTGGTTAATATTCTATTAATCAGGGGTGCCTGGGTAGCTCAGTGAGCATTGATGCTGACTACCACCCCTGGAGTCGTGAGTTCGAATCCAGAGCGTGCTGAATGACGCCAGCCAGGTCTCCTAAGCAACCAAATTGGCCCTGTTGCTAGGGAGGATAGAGTCACATGGGGTAACTGTAATGTTGGCTGGCAACAATGTAAACGAAGAGACGTTTGATGAAGTGCGATGATTCCAAGTGCAGTTTATTTACTTATTTATTTATTTATTTAAGTGAAATCCAAAAACCGTAAATCCAAACGTGAACAAAACAAACATGAACTTGACTAAACTTGACTAAAAAACAAAACATAAACATAAACATGAACATGAACTTGACTTGACTATACTTGACTTGACTAGAACAATAACATGATGTTACACAAACAATACCTGACAATGGCAAACAAGAGGGTTAAATACTTGGACAAGGGAGAACTCAATGAAAACCAATGAACACTTAGAACTCTAAACAAGATAACAAGACTGCTAACAACCTAATGAAACAATGACCCAATGAGGGCAAGACACAAGAACATGGGAAACACATGACAAGATCACATGACAAGGAAACATGAACTAACATGGCATGAAAAAAAACACATACAACCCTGACATATCCCCCCCTCTATGGGCGGCTCCCGACGCTCCAAAAAAAAAACATATAGTTCAAGAGGGAGCTGGGGGGGGGGCATGGCTACTTGATGTGGTTACGTGGCATGACATAGAAACATGGTGAAACAAGGTGTGGGGCATGGAGCATGAGACCAGGGCGGAGCCCATGGGGGGGGCCCATGGAAGGTGGAGCTGTGAGAGCCTCGAGGGGCGAAACCATGGAGAACTGGATACCCGGAGAGTAGCTGAAGACTCAAAGGTCTAGGGTGGAGCCAGGGGCAGGGAGGACCAAGGCGGCGCCAGAGGTTTGGAGGAGCAAGGCAGAGTTGGGGGATCGGAAGACTGAGGCGGAGCCGGTGGGGCTGAGGACCAAGGCGGAGCCATAGGGAAGGAGGTCCCCGGTGGAGATGAAGGATTGGAGAGATGAGGTGTAGCCAGAGGACCAGAGAGCCAAGGCGGAGCCAGGTGACTGACAGACCAAGGAGGAGCTGGAGGGATGAGGGACCCTGGTAAAGCTGAAAGGCTGAAGGACCATGGTGGAGCCAAGGGAACGTAGAGCCGAAGTGATGTCGAGGGATCGACAGGCCAAGGCGGAGTCCAGGGCTCGGAGGGTCTAGGCGGAGTTGGAGGTTCGATAGTTCTCCGTGTCTGGGATTTCTCAGAGGGCGATGATCGAGCTGGTGGCTTGGGGGGAACCGGCTGATCAGGAGAACTCAAGGTGGGCACAAGGGCGGGAACCAATTCCAACTCAAATACCCTAGTGAGAGATGGCTCTGGAATGGATGAGGTTTGCAATGCTGGCTCTGGGACAGACGAGGCTTGCAACGCTGGTTAGTTGGCCATGGAAGACATGGGTGTTGGCTCACTGACCAGAGGTGAGCCTGAGACATGGCATGGAGCAGACTGAAGCTTGGCTGTGACATGGCATGGAGCAGGCTCAGGCGTGGATGTGACATGGCATGGAGCAGGCTCAGGCATGGCTGTGACATGGCATTGAGCAGGCTCAGGTACAGCTTTGACATGGCATGGAGCAGGCTGAGGTGTTGCTGTGACATGGCATGGAGCAGGCTGAGGCGTTGCTGTGACATGGCATGGAGCAGGCTGAGGCGTTGCTGTGACATGGCATGGAGCAGGCTGAGGCGTTGCTGTGACATGGCATGGAGCAGACTCAGGATCCGGGGCAAAAGATGGCGCTAGCTCAGTGACCATGATGAGGAACTCTGGCTTGGCAGCCATGACGTGGGACTCAGGCTTGGCGGCCATGACGTGGGACTTGGGCTTGGCGGCCATGACGTAAGACTCCGGCTCGGCATCCGCCTCCCCCACAGTGAACATAGAACCACTTATCTGCAGGGCAAGGTCAATATACTGAGCCAGATTGAGGGGACTGCAACTGCCAGGCATCAGGGAAGAGATTGGCTCATTCTATCCCACCCGTAAAATGTCCTTGAGGGCGACTTCATTAAAGTCCACCCGGTAGGCCAGAGCTCAGAAGTCCTCCACATAATTTTCCAGGGATCGATTCCCCTGGTGAAAACGAAGAAGCTGGATTGCTGGGTTCATTTAGGTCGGTCAGGTATTCTGTAATGTTGGCTGGCAACAAGGTAAACGAAGAGACGATGATGAAGTGCGACGATCCCAAGTGCAGTTTATTTACATAAGTGAAATCCAAAAACCATCTGTGTGTTTTGTCCAAATGTGAACAAAACAAACATGAACTTGACTAAACTTGACTATAAAACAAAACAGAAAAATGAACATGAACTTGACTTGACTAGACTTGACTAGAACAATAACACGACGTTACACAAACAATACCTGACAATGGACAATGGCAAACAAGAGGGTTAAATATTTGGACAAGGGAGAACAAATGACAATGAAAACCAATGAACACTTAGAACTCTAAACAAGATAACAAGACTGCTAACAACCTAATGAAACAATGACCCAATGAGGGCAAGACACAAGAACATGGGAAACACATGACAAGATCACATGACAAGGAAACAGGAACTAACATGGCATGAAACAAAAACACAGACAACCCTGACAGTAACCTCCTCGTGGTCACTATAATGTGTGGTTCTCGCTCTCGGTGGAGTGCGTGGTGAGTTGTGCATGGATGCCGTGGAGAATAGCGTGAAGCCTCCACACGCGCTATGTCTCCGTAGCAATGTGCTCAACAAGCCACGTGATAAGTTGCGCAGATTGGTGGTCTCAGACACGGAGGCAAGTGAGATTCGTCCTCTGCCACCCAGATTGAGGCAAGTCACTCTGCCACCACGAGGACTTAGAGCACATTGGGAACTGGGTATTCCAAACTGTGGAGAAAAGGGGAGAAAAAAAAAACATTCTAACAATCAATTTTAAAAATACTGACAGATTAATCGGTTATCAGCCTTTTACAGCACCTTAGTTATCAGCAAAATCCACTGAGGTTGACCTCTAATTTTTACATTTACGGATTGGCCCCATTCACTTCTACTATAACCCAGATTTTTGCTTTTTATTTTAAAGGAAAAGAGGGACAAGTCAAAATTAATGTTTGTGGTAATCAATATTATGCAACAAATGCTGATAATTGAGCTGAACTTGGATCAATTTAAGTGTTTTTCACGTTACGCATTTCTGAATGTCCCAGGAGAGGTGCTATTACTTTTAAAGCTTAGATTTAAGATCGGGGGATGAAATCCCATAGATTTACATTGAAGGAGGTTTCTAAACTATATCTGCATATACATATGCATATACATGTCTCACTATGGAGCCTGTATAAGAACATAATTACATGACTTCATTGTATTTCTTCAGTGGTTCCATCCACAGTTCCTTTGCAGAGTCAGAGCATTCCCTGACAGGAGATGCTATCTAGTGAAATAAAAATCCAACTCACATGCTCCCTCTTACTGTGTTGGAGTAAACACAGCTAACAAGGTATTCTGATATTAAGTATTCCACTCCCTTTTGTTTTCTAGGGATCTCTGATACATGTACTGTATGTGTATATATTTTTTCTTGAACCTAGAACTGAACAGTGACTTAATGGTGAATGTTTTACATTCATTGCAGTGTGCACAGTCAGTTATTCCTGCTTAGTCACAACTTGATATTGTGATTTATAGCGACAGAATCTGTTTATGATTGACATGTCACTTGAAAACTTTATCCCCTTGTATTTCTTCACCTCAGTCTTTGTCCCATATAACACCCGTTTTTCTCATTTTCTTTGTCTGAATGTTACTAACTCCAAAGAAGGCATCTGAAACAGCACAGTTCTCTCTTTTATGTTTGTGGTAGACCTACAAGCATGTATGGGTTAGTTTTGCTTCCCTTTTGTTATTACTGAGAAATTCACAGGTACAGTATCACTATTTCATTTCATGTTTGTACATTAGAAATGTAAGCGCAGCGTAGTTCTAGCAGGAAGACTAGCAGCTGTACATCATCGCACCATTAGCTAGGTAACGCCTAGCCAATCACATGTAAGCCATTGCCTTATAAGTCTGCTCACAATCTATCACATTGTTGTTTCAGTGTGCTAACACGGCAACCTCCACCACCCCACCGCCACCAGTTGAGTCCCGTCCTGCACAGGGGTGGGCTCCTCGCCCCTGCCTCCTATCTCCGGCAGGATCTGATGGTTCCGAGTACAACAACTTCGGATCGCCAGATGGGGCTTACGCCCCGTAAGGAAATACCAGTGCTTGCAAAGATGCCATAAATAGTGTAAAATTTGTTAACAGGTTTTAGGCTTTGGTTCTGCATACCGGTAAATGAAATGGTGCATCATCCACTTAAATATTGTCATGACACTCTTCTTGTTTTCAGTCGGCTGCAGTGCACACATAGACACTGTACAGACAAAAGGCGGCTATAAATGGTTAAATATATGTGAGAAGGGAAATAAAAAACCCAACCACAATTCAGCATGCATATAGATGTAAGAAGAAAGACCAATTGCAATTCAGTATGCAAATATTACAGTGATGTTGTCACTGTTAATATGATTTTGAATGCCAAACTTACTATCTTAATTACTTTCTTATACTTTTTTTTAAGTATAAATTGGCAAAGGGTGTTGCTAGGGCATTCTAGGTGGTTGCTAGGTGTTTATTTACTGGCCCTAGTCAGAAGAGCCCACCCAAGTCTCTGTATTATTGTTCTTTATCTGAACATTCTACGTAAATCAATAAGGAATTTTAAAACTTTAATTTTAAATGTCTTAAGTAGTATAACATTTACAAAAAACAAAACTTCATAGCACACCTTGGGCAGAAATTATATGCCAAACCAAGTTTTAGTGGACTCTTACCCCGATAAAGGAATGGTGTTTAAGGCATTTACATGAGCTTATACAGTTGTAGGTTTATTAAGAATAATCGATGTAAGAATGTGCATGTAAACATGTAGTCGACCTCGAATAACTAGGGTTGCCACCTGTCCAGGATTTTCCAAAATAGTCCTGGTTTTTGGCCATCTGTCCTGGAAAATGTTTATTTAATTCCAGGATGAAAAATGTCCTGGAATTTCAATGATTTCCAGACGCGTTCACACATATGAACCCTTGTTTATAAGCATCCTATGCAAGGAGGAGAATGAAATGCATTCTCATATGAATCATAAGAAAGTCTGATTAATTTTAGTGAACTGTTTTTTTCAGGTGATTGAGAATGAGATTTTTCACTTTTGTGTGAACAATCCTTTAAACTTTACTTACTATATAATCAGAATCAGAATGAGCTTTATTGCCAAGTAAGCTTACACATACAAGGAATTTGTCTTGGTGACAGGAGCTTCCAGTACACAACAATACAAAAACAGCAACAAGACTTTTAAAAAATAATTAAAATGGAATAAAAATAGATAAATATTGAAAAGAAAAAAGTATATATAGAATACACAATAGATAATATATATATATATATATATAAAATGCTTTAATGTTCTGGAAAACATGTCTAAAAAAGGAAAGTCCTTCCTTTTAAGATCTCTTTCAACCATTAAAAAAACTAAACAAACAAACAAAACCAATTTTTAAAATGTACGCATTTCAATTTCATAACAAATTTCCATCAAATTTAATTTTGTGATTTTTAACAAAATTAAATTAGTAAAACTTAACATATCTAAGATTTTATTACTTCATTTTGCTAAAGATTGCTCAATTCAATTCCTAAATCTTGAAATGAGTTCTGTAAATCTTGGAACTATTGTTATTAATGTTAATGTAGAGTTAATGTAAATTTATTTGATTTCCTTTGGTTTAAATGTACGAATGTTTTTTTTTTTATTATTATTTTTTACTTTATACATAATTTTATACTTTATACATATATATAGTATTTATACATATTAAAACATTTAAATGTTCAAAGTGAACAATAACTCAAGAAAACTGATTAGGGCACAAGTAAATAATTTGTTAAACCTGTACAAAACAAAGTACACAATTTTTTTTTTTAACACTTTTCAATTTCATAACAAAATTCCATCAAATTGAATTTTGTGATCTTTAACTAAATTTAATTAATAAAACTTAAAATTATTTTATTGTTAAAGATTACTCAATTCAATTTGATGGAAATTATAAAACTGAAATGAGTAAATCTGAAAATATTTTTATTAATGTTAATATTAGAGTTAATGTTTATGTACATTTATTTTATTTCCTTTTGTTTAAATGTACGAATGTTTTTTTTACTCTTTATACAACACTTTATACTTTGTACATACATATTTATATATTTTTAAAACATTTAAATATTCATACATTTCAATTTCATAACAAAATTCCATCAAATTGAATTGAGTAATCTTAAAAATAAACTACTGTAAATATTTTACATTTTATTTAAATTGTTAAAAATTATGATGGAATTTTGTTATGAAATTAGAAAGCGTATCTTAAAAATAGGCTAAAATATAATGACAATAGGTCGACTTACTGCTAAAAGACGGGAAAATAGCATCCTGTACGGAACGACTTCGGCCAAAATACAGGATGTCCCGGCTAATACGGGTATGCTCACCCTCAAATTCTCCTTCTACGCAACTGTTTGGTTTCACCTTCTGCTATAACAACACATGTACACGTAATTGTACGTTATTCAGCATGAACGATTGTTTTATTGAAAAAGGTATTATAAAATCTTCCTCTGTAATATCATCCAAATTTAGCATGTAAATATAGATTTTTAGGCAAAACTCTAAGCCTTAATTACATTTCATTAAATTTTTTCAAGCATGCTCTGTTATAAATAATGACAAAACATTATTTGTAAATAGTAACAGAACACTAATAGAAATACTGTATAACCTACATTCAACATATGCCCATTCCTCCTTTTGTCTGGAGTAGTGTTTTGCATGCTTGATTGAGAAATGTATTAGTTTCCTGTAGCCAGACCTTTGGTTTGCAGCATAAAGTCTGGTCCTAATTGCAACAAATATCATAGGCTCATAAGCTGAAAAGAGTGCTTTTGAATGGAATGGCATTAATTTATAGACTTCATGAGGACAGTGTCTTTCACATCGCTGAAAACC
This sequence comes from Myxocyprinus asiaticus, assembly GCF_019703515.2. Classification (NCBI taxonomy): domain Eukaryota; kingdom Metazoa; phylum Chordata; class Actinopteri; order Cypriniformes; family Catostomidae; genus Myxocyprinus; species Myxocyprinus asiaticus. Next base: position 13,181,928 of record NC_059392.1, on the reverse strand, counting down.
TTCCGGATGTGGCTGGTATCTGTGGCGCAGGTAAAGTGAGGGTAGATGGTTTTGGAGTTCTTTGTCTCATGGCAAACCGCCTCGTTTAAATATAACTTTCTGATGAATAGCATGGCGTCTTGCATGTCCCGCCGTTTGCCTGATAATGACACCAGATCACAGAGGAAGGAAAGGGTAAGTAATTTGTTCAGTGGTAAGAGTAGTAAAATTGGAAGAGCACATACAAATATGGGGGATATCCATCTCATAATGGGACCATTTGCAAACCATTGTAACATTCTACAGTATTTAGGGTGCAGGTGCACCACACTACCTTTGAACTTAGGAAAGTGTGCTCTCAGGTCTGAGATCTGAATCTTTTCTTTCAGGATGTCCAATTTGTTCAGGAAGAGGATGACAGTGGAATTAGCAAACCACATTGAGTGGATGGTTGTTTAGAACAGTGACAAGCTCTCTATCATACGGTTCTGCAGCAAGAAAGGGGAAGGGAACACAGAAGTTGTTAATTAACCTATATAGCAGTACAAAATGTATCACTAATACAAAAGAAGGACAGGAGATAGACAGTAATAGGACAAGCCAACCTAAGAGCCAGTCAAGTTGAGATAGAAAGGGGCCATGTCCAGTGTTCGGTAAGTTACTCAAAAGTACTTCACTACAAATTACTAATTACTGCTATAAAATTGTAATCCGATTACTTTGTCAGAAATATCTTGGTTACTGATGTAACCTCTGTTCCCTGATGGAGGGAACGAGACATTGCGTCGATGTAGGGGTTCGACCTTGAGAGCCCCAATCACCTTTGCTTAAAATAGAAAAGGCCAATTAGAATTGGCAAGTGGAATTTGCATGCCACTCTTCACCCCATACATACGGGTATAAAAGGAGATGGCGTGCACCACTCATTCAGATTTATACTGAGGAGCCGATGTCAGCGGCCAGTTCAGCACCGTCGCAGGAGGGACACAATGTCTCGTTCCCTCCATCAGGGAACAGAGGTTACATCAGTAACCAAAATTTTCCCTGTCTGTCACTCATTCGATGTTGTGTCGATGTAGTTACACTAGGGGTTCCTATAGGAAACGCTGCAGGTGCTGAACCGTGTCACGAGGTATGGAAGAGTGGACATGGGCAAGCTGCTGCATGCCTCGCAGCGAGCGCTCAACCACGTTGTGACCTTCCAGCGAGTTAGGTAAGGCGTCTCCCTAGTCCGGTTAAGGGGGGTGGAGGCACTTACCCAAGGAGGCTACTGGCAGAGCCTTACCTGATTGCTGTTAAGCAATTACCGCCGAGCACTTTCTAGAATAGTGCTGGGAAGTGCTCTTCCCTCTCCAGGAGGGAGGGCACTACGGAGACCACATCCTACCAGAGGGAGGTTAACATATGGAGAATACCCCACATGAACTTACCAAAGGGGAAGTTCACATATGGAATGATACCACCGGAGGACCCTATCTACAGAGAGGGTACGCAGCAACAGTGGCTGAGGCAGAGAAAGCTCTGGCGAGGGGAAACACAGGGATCACCTACAGGGAAACCAAACAGTGGAAAGTCATCATACAAGATTACCAAGGGGAATCACCACATATGGAGCACTGAGCCCAAGCACACTGGCTCACCTGAAAAGGGGCATACCACAAGTACTGGACCTGGTGCAGTAACTCCTCCATCGAGTTCGTCACCGAACAGTGCTTAAGAATTAAAGAGGCATCCGGGGTTCACCGGATACAGGGAACTGTTGTAGATAAAAGGCACACATTATCACCTTTGAAAAAGGGGAAGGGTGCAATGCAAGCGGTACACCCAACCAGCTGCCCGGCCTACCTGCTGTTACCGCGTAACACTCGGGTCGAAACCGGCTCTATGCGTAGGTTGTAAAATCTCACAAAGGTATTGGGTGTAGCCCAACCCACAGCTCTGCATATGTCTGCTAGAGAGGCCACCCTTGCCAGTGCCCAGGATGATGCTAGGTCTTCCACATCCCATCCAGGAGCCAGACATGGAGGTTCCAGACATCCGGCCACAGGTGTTGGAGCCTGCCCTGCCCCTGAGTGAAAAGATCCTGCCTCAGGGGAATGCGCCAGGGAGGTGCTACTGCCAGGAGCATCAGATCCGAGAACCAAGTCTGGTTGGGCCAGTACGGCGCAATGAACAGGACTTGCTGCTCATCCTCCCTGACTTTGCCCAGAGTCTGTGCAATGAGGCTCACAGGAGGAAACACATACTTGCATAGCCCCCAAGGCCAGCTGTGTGCCAAGGCATCCATGCCGAAGGGGGCCTCGGACGGGAAGTACCAAAGGGGGCAGTGAGAGGACTCTTGGTAGGCGAACAGGTCTACCTGCGCCTCCCCGAATCTTTCCCAAATCAGCTGGACTGCGTGAGGGTGGAGTCTCCACACCCCACGGAGCATTACCTGCCATGAGAGCACGTCCGCCACATGGTTGAGGATGCCCGGGAAGCGAGTGGCTCGCAGAGACTTCAACATATGCTGACTCCAAAGGAGGAGGCGGCGGGCGAGTTGCGATATGCGCCGCCTATGGCTTGGCATTATTTAAAATTTCACAACTTAGTCCCGCTGAACACATATGTGGACATCAGGTTTTATAAAAACGTAATTTTATTTTATTTTATGTTTATTAGGTGCTACTAGTTACAAAATACAGAAAGGAAATGGAAAATAGAAACACAAAGAGATGTTCCTAGGAACATAAATAAATAATACTATTTTAGAAATGTTTAACCCAAATAATTTACTTAAAATTAATTTAATTAATTCAGTGACTTTAATCTGATAACTAAAATTTAAAATGCCATGTGTTACACTACTTTTTATTGTCTAAAATGTAATAAGATTACAGTAACTAATTATTCTATACAGTATGCTCTGTTGTATATTGCACATTTTGGCAAATGTAGTAGGTAATCGAGGTATTCTGTGCATTGAATGGAGAAAATGTGCATACTATGCACAGTTTACATATTTTATACAGTGAAATAGTACAGGATGAGGAGTGGACCAGCGTCTTGTCCAAGCATGAAATTCCTAGTACTACCAGCAGATGTCATCATAGTCTGAGTCTTGTTGATGGGATTTACCCTCCGCAGACATGCATAATGCCACTGATAGAGGAAAGGAGAGAGGCAGAGTCATTTTCCTCAAGAAGCTGGTCATACTTGCTAAGGGATGCTAAAAATATGAGCAACATCACATTCTCAAAACAATGGATCCACTTTCTTCTCTGTCCTCTCTGTCCTCTGACATCTACAACCCTGGAAAGACACAGAGAGAAATTAGGTTTTAAAAATCCCCCATTATTTTATTTGTTATTTTTTATTTTTATTTTTTTTTTTTATTTTTTTTTTGCTTATCAGTGCCTTATTTGCATAAAGAGCTTGAATTGTCATTGACATCAGGAAAAGGAAAGAGGGCAGAGACAAAGATACGAAGTCAGTAAAAGACAAGGAAATGCTAATTTTTTCAATGAAAATTTGGACTGATTAAAAAAAAAATGTTGTTAATTTTTACAGTTTTCCAATTATAAATCACGTAATTAAAATTTTCAAATAAACACCTTTTTGCAATTCATTGGATATAGATCAGAAAAGAAAAAGTATAGTGAGTAGCAATAATAAAATCAATCCACAGATACATTTTTTACAAAACTGTAAATTTGTAGTTTGTACTGATTTTCTAACAGAAATAAACACTGTTAGGCCATTTCCATACTAATACGTTTTCATTTGAAAATGCATTTTTATGTTGTTGCTATGTTTACACTTCCTATCCACACTGGAATGGCATTTTCTTCCACCGAAAACTGAGACTTTCGAAAATGTTTTACCAAAACAGCATACTTTAAAAAAAAAAATATGACATTAAGAAACTGAAAATGTAGGTTTAAACTACCCAGATAGCACATGTTAAATTCCAAGATGTCTGTTTAGGTGTGTTTTATCTTAAAAGCATTGCATTCTAATAAATATCTGCTAAACATTTTAAAAAGATCAGATTTACAAACATTTTAAATCATAAAGAGACATCTGCTGAATCTGAAAGGACACATCTTACAGATGTATTGCAGATGAGCAAACAACCTAAACAAATATGTATTCCAGATGTAAACACACACATCAAATAGACATCTGGGTGATGTATGTGTGCTATCAGGGATTAGTTTGGAAGTGATCTTAATAAACATTAAAGGTAAAGTGTGTAATTTCAGCATTGCAATGTTATAATGCAAAAATATGCATTATGTATTATTTCTCCGAACACTCGACTCCTTGGTCCTACAAACAATTTCTGTCCCAATGTATTTGTATTTGCACTTAGAAAATGTTGTATGATGTCATTTATTGAATGTGTTGTTTATTCCAAACTTAAGCAACAGTACTGAACACACTTACTACTTAGTGGAGTCCAGTAGTTGATACTCTGTGCGCCATCTATAGTAGATCTTGAAACCTTGGTCTGCCCAAAGATTACGAATAGCCTCTATGTAACTTCTTTGTAGCTGTCCGATGTATCTCCTGACCGTGGAACCACTGGGCATATATCTATGGATATCACAAAGAGTGGATTACACTGACTTGCAAATACACTGTAAATTGTAACCTGCAAGTAGCTGTTTCTATCTGATATAACCTTCCCTAAAATTTGTTTTGTTGGTGCAACCTAATTTTCACTCACTTAACACTTTATTAGGAGCATTAAGGTCCTAATAAAGTGCCGACGTGGTCTTCTGCTGTTGTAGCCTATCCGCCTCAAGGTACAACATGTTGTGCATTCTGAGATGCTATTCTGCTCACTACAATTGTACAGAGTGGTTAACTGAGTTACTGTAGCCCTTCTGTCTGCTCGAACCAGTCTGACCATTCTCCATTGAACTTTCTCATCAACAAGAAGTTTCTGTCCGCAGAACTGCCGCTACCTGGATGTTTTTTGTTTTTGGCACCATTCTGAGTAAACTTTAGAGATTGTTGTGCGTGAAAATCCCAGTTACAGAAATACTCAAACCTGCCTGTCTGGCACCAACATTCATGCCATGGTCAAAATCACTGAGATCACATTTTTCCCCATTCTGATGGTTGATGTGAACATTAACTGAAGCTCCTGATTGCACTGCTGCCACACAATTGGCAGATTAGATAATCGTATGAATAAGTAGGTATACAGGTGTTCCTTATAAACTGCTCGGTGAGTGATTACGTCAGGTTGATTTAGTGATGTTAAATAATATTTTTGTATTAGTAGTTTAACTGATTGATATAAAAATTTATAACTAAAGCTATTTAAAAATATACTGAGGCCTTTGTTCACCTCATTTTGTGGGTTGCAATAGGGAATCTTTAGGATGTTCATAGCCTCTGTCATTGCCCTTACAGCTGTGAAGATATTCTGGAAAACTAATTTAGTGAAGCTATGTCTTTCATCTTCCGAGAATCCCTGTTTCAGTGTTTCTGGTAACTATTCATAAGACACTACTCATTATTGTTCATTTGATACTAATAGTGTCAAAGATTGGCCCATAAATTTGTTACCAGCACTTTTTGATTTGCCTACATAAAAGCTTATTGCCTACATACAAACTTATTTGGCTCAAGTAAAGTGAACTTAATTATTTAAGTACAGTTTACTAGTTAAAAGTTAACTAATCTGTGATTAAAGTATCTTTGTTTTTATGTAATTATTTAAATGTAGTTATAGCACGACTTTTACGCCGGGTTCACACATCCTTCGTGAGCGAGGCGTGAGCACCGTGTTTTCGTTTCGGCGCCCATATTAACAGATCACACCGTTCCCACTGCAAGCGTGAGTCGCAAGGTGACTGACCGCTTTTTTCCTTGAAGCAGCAATAACCTCCGCTTATTATGACCTTATTAAAGAATAAATTTGCTGTAGGATCCCATAGATCATTTTATTTTCTGTGCAGAGGCGCTGCTGTTTCTTGCGGAAAAGACGTGGCCAATGTGAATGTCCAACGCGACCGCCCCACTCACGGAGAATGTGTGAACCCGGCGTAAGGGAAATTATGACTTGAATCTTGGTTAGCCATATAACACATTGGATTCTCCTCAGTACTTCTTAATGCACATACTGAGTAAAGAAAAATGACTTATATACAGTATTACAGGCTCCAAGCTCACTAGAAGAAACACTAATCACCCTAATGGTGACTTCACACAAATCACAACTATCAACTAGCTACAACAAAACAAAAACAATAGTCATAAGAATTAAAATTATATACATTTTTAAATAACAATTATTATTTTTCTACATAAGTTCCCTTGTTTTGACCAAACATACATAATTTATTCAAGCACAAGGGCTTATGGGTGTTCCACACAGCCACAATTTTGTTCTTGATAATTTTGAGTAGGGCTGCACGATTATAGCAAAAATCATAATTGTCGATTATTGCCTTTGATATTGTAATCGTGATTATTAAAGTCGATTAAAGTATGAAATTACCGTGACGTCACAAAGTAAGCAACCTTGCGGTTCTACAGAGTAGCAGATTTCAATGGTGGATATGAGCTGTACTCCTGTTTCTTTTAAGCATCTTTTAAGCATTAAATATTGTAATAATATTTGTTAATGTTAGGCCAAATAAAAAAATATTTTAAATGGATATCTATGGTATAGAATAAATTAAATTATTGCTAAATTACTGCTTAAATTATTAGTCCATGTACAGCAAATAATATTAAATATTCAATATTCAGACTTATTAACAGACGATTTAAAATGAAGTTAATGCGTTCAGTAAGCCCTTTGGTGGCAAGACAGGGGACCATTCATCCCGTTAGATCTTCAGTGGTAATCTTGTTCATGTAAGATCATCATTAGATCATTTTTGGCCTCATTGGTTGCACTTTGGAAATTTAAAACAGTCATTTGTAATCAGAGTTTGTGCAATTCGTAAAAATGTTAAATCTACTAATACCAGCTGAATGGCAAATGGGTCTTATTACAGCAGATGCGATAACAATGACGGTGATTCCTGAAATATGCTATTCATGCAATATTCTTTGTTGGCTACACCTCCAAAACACACTTAGAACAGTTAAGCTGAATTACTTTATTGCTATTTTGTACAAATCAAATTCACATTGGCCTACTTATTAACATGACAAAACAAAACTGTTATTAGATTTTTTATAAATTGTACACAGAAATCAGGGGGGGTTGTACTTGCTTGTTTTTATTATGGGGGGGTTTACCTTCCCCCATCTCCCCCGGAATCTACGCCCCTGGTTGTGTTGCTCATTTGCAGTGTATTTAACATCTACATTCAAAGCGAGTGGTGCAATATGCAATGAATTCAAAATAATTCCAAAGTGCTTTTCGCTCTTGTTCTACAGCTTCTTTTCGAGTGTCAGGTGATGTTTCTCCAGTATTAATTTTCGTGTGCCACCACAAACAGAGGTGGAACATAGAGCAAGCATCTGGGCATTCAGACGGTTTAAAACTTGCGCATTAGGATCAGTTGTCATTACTGATAGGACGGAGGACTAATTTAAGCGGCTCTGATTGGCCATTGCCGTTTCATTGCTCAACAGACATGTTAGTGATTGGTTAGAATACTCAGCCGCTGCAAAAACACGTTGTAAATAGAAACCATTGACGCAACAGGAGCAGACTTAAATTGAAGGCTGTGATCATCAGTTTTCATGATTACATAATCGTGGCAGCTGTAATCGTCATCGCGATTCGTTTTTCGATAAATTGTGCAGCACTAATTTTGAGTAAGTAGTACTCGAAGCCAAAGTTTAAAGAATGTATATATTTGAGTTATGATAACAAAATATTCAAGTTTCAAAACATTATTTGAAATTCCAAAACATTTCAAGTACTGTTTAATTAGGAATATTTGATTATTTTTATTAATAACAACGTTAGTTTTTAGAGAGTAACTGTAACTTCATAAAAACTAGTAAGAATAGTAAAAAATAAAGCTTGAGTAAACATTTTTTTTTAGAACTTTTATTTACAATAGTGATAATTGGAACAGATACCAAAAAGAATTCATATATGAACTATTTAGCAACCACAAAATTAATACTTGCATACATTTCTCTCTCTCTCTCTCTCTATATATATATATCTGTATATATGTATGTATGAACACTTTATTAGGAACACTACAGCCCTAATAAAGTTCCAGACGTGGTCTTCTGCTGTTGTAGCTCATCTGCCTCAAATGCTGGGGAAAAAATGCTACCAAAATAAAATAAAAAATGCCCCCAAAATGTAAAATGTGGGAGCAAAAAAATGCAGTTGTAATGATTTCTTCTTCTTTTTTTTTCTTTTTTTTGCAACATCTGATATCATTCTTAATATAATATGATAGTCCTAGTTATACATATTATGCCATAAAACGTGAATTAATGTTGATTTAATTCTTAGGGTAAGAGGTAATAAATACTGTATTAATTTCTATCATTTCTATTGATGAATCAATTAATTTGAAGTATTTTACTAAACATACTGTATGAGACAGTTTTTGTTTCAAAAGGTAAAAAAAGCACTCACAAAGGTAAAAATGCCCCTGAAAATCACATGTAGCTGGCAAATGTTGCCCTTAATGTAAAAGTTCATTTCTGAAACTTGTTGACAATTCTGTCACTGACCTCAATCCACAATTTTAGGCTTTTTCCTTTCAAAACATGTCCACATGGTGTCGATAAAGAGCTAAGAATCTGCTGCAAATCTGTGCATTAATTTTCTGTCATATTTCATGGTAACAACATTTCTCAAATTAATCACAACTACTGTATGGATAAAAACCACCACTTGCTTAGTCTGATAATGGTATAAGAGTATCACTTTACATATGAGTATATAAATATACATACATTGGCAGCCAAAAATTTGGAATAATGTACAGATTTTGCTCTTATGGAAAGAAATTGGTTCTTTTATCCAAAGTGGCATTCAACTGATCACATGTATAGTCAGGACATTAATAATGTGAAAAATTACTATTACAATTTGAAAAAAATGTTCAGAACTTCTTAAACTATTTAAGAGTTCTCATCAAAAAATCATCCACATGCAGCAATGACAGCTTTGCAGATCCTTGGCATTCTAGCTGTCAGTTTGTCCAGATACTCAGGTGACATTTCACCCCACGCTTCCTGTAACATTTGACAAGATATGGCTGACTTGTCAGGCACTTCTCATGCACCTTATAGTCTAGCTGATCCCACAAAAGCTCAGTGGGGTTAAGATCTATAGCACTCTTTTCCAATTATCTGTTGTCCAGTGTCTGTGTTTCTTTGCCCACTCTAACCTTTTCTTTTTTCTTTTTTTTTCTGTTTCAAAAGTGGCTTTTTCTTTGCAATTTTTCCCATAAGGCCTGCACCCCTGAGTCTTCTCTTTACTGTTGTACATGAAACTGGTGTTGAGCGGGTAGAATTCAATGAAGCTGTCAGCTGAGGACATGTGAGGGGTCTATTTCTCAAACTAGAGACTCTGATGTACTTATCCTCTTGTTTAGTTGTACATCTGGCCTTCCACATCTCTTTCTGTCCTTGTTAGAGCCAGTTGTCCTTTGTCTTTGAAGACTGTAGTGTACACCTTTGTATGAAATCTTCAGTGTATTTGGCCATTTCAAGCATTGTATAGCCTTCATTCCTCAAAACAATGATTGACTGATGAGTTTCTAGAGAAAGCTGTTTATTTTTTTCTTCTTCTTCTTTTTTTTATTTTTTGCCATTTTTTACCTAATATTGACCTTAAGACATGCCAGTCTATTGCATACTGTGGCAACTCAAAAACAACACAAACAAACGAACCAAACAGCTTTCAGCAGTGTTTGATATAATGGCAAGTGATTTTCTAGTACCAAATTAGCAATTTAGCAAGATTACTCAATGATAAGGTGTTGGAGTGATGGCTGCTGGAAGTGGGGCCTGTGTAGATTAGATCAAAAATGACTTTTTTCAAATAGTGATGGTGCCGTTTTTGACATCAGTTATGTCCTGACTATACTTTGTGATCAACTGAATGCCACTTTGGTGAATTAAAGTACCAATATCCTTCCGAAACAGCAAAATCTGTATATTATTCCAAACTTTTGGCTGCCAGAGTATATATATTTGTAATTTCAACAGATGGCAACACTGACTGAGATGATCTGATAGTAATTGGATCATGTACAGTCTTTTCATTGCCTTTATTTATGGCTTTGAACAAATACGTATCTGTGTTCACCGCACCAGCTACTTAGTTGACAACTCAGGAAACTATTAGATAGACGTATTTTATTAAGATGAGACTTCACCAGATATGTTTGACTTGGAATGGGCGTTGTCCATTCAGTCGAATAGCAGGGTTTGTGGCGGGACACGCCCCGTGAGCTCCAGAGCCATTCCTCCACCAACCTTGCCCCATTACAAGACCCGCCCCCTCGCGCGCTTCCTCTCCCGATTGGCTCTCCGACCTGTCCATCACGCTTCATTTTCCAGCTGTCGCAGCTCCAGGTTTGTGTGCGACTCACACCGGACTGGGAGAGACTGACGGGGGTGACGTGCGATTATCTGGACATTTTTTCACGCCGTCGATTTTTTTTTTTTTAGGAGTCCAATATCCTTGTCATTTCTGTCGTCAGGCTCGAACCTACGATTTTAAGCTTTAGATATCCACAAACCTTAGTCGAATGCAAAGAAATGAGTGGAAAAATCAGCGCGTGGAGTGTAAATACGGATCCGGCTAGCTAGCGGGTTAGCCTACCCAATTAACCTAGTTAGTGCGCTCAGCTAATTAACTTTTCGCGTTTTGCAGCCTCAAAATCAAATGTTTGCACGATAGTCAGTGTCTTTAAAAGCTCAGATGGCTGTGTTCTGCCACCTGTCGACGTGTATTAGATAGGGATCCGGCAGCTAATGGACAGCGTTGCGGTAAATCTGGGCACTGGGACGGTTAGCTTAGCGAGACAGCTGAAGGCAGCACGAATGTCGTGGCAGGCTCGTTTGTCCCTCCGGGACTCTAGTTGGTAGTCATCTCAAATGATAAAAACAGAGTTTGAGTAGGTATATTAATAGAGGAGATATTTAGTTTTGAGGAAGGTATTGTTTCCGGCCCGGCCTCCAGTCTCATTAGTCTTTGGCCTGGTGTGACAGATCTGTTTGGGTACTTTTTTGCCTTATCGATTTAAGTGTACCACAAGGCATCCTGGTTTCCCTCTCCAGCTCTTTCGTTTCAGTGCAGAAACAACCAAGGCCCTTGATTCATATCTGGGCCCAGTCATTGTTTTGTTCATGCGTAAAAAAGGCCTTGATTGCATGCTGCATTTTAAATAACATTACCCCCCAATCACCAGTGCGTCCATCCCGGTCCTGTTACCCTTTCGACACGCTTGCAAAAGGGAAGCGGAGAGTAGAACTGCGTCAAGATTAGGGTTGGGATCTCCAAACGCTGCGGTAATGACTCTCGAGTCCATGATGGCCTGTTGCATGAGTGAAGAGGCGAAGGAGTCCAAAAGAATCAACGCCGAGATCGACAAACAGCTCCGGAGAGACAAACGAGATGCGAGACGAGAGCTTAAACTCCTATTACTGGGTATGTACTTGAACTGACAGCTAAATGCAGTAAAAAGTAAGTGTACTGAATTGGGAGATAAATGTATAGGCTAGCAGAATTGTATGTGGCTAGCAGTGTTTAATGCATGGTGTTGTTTAGGCTGTGTTGATGCAATCAAACATCGATATATCGCGGTACTTTTTCCTCACGATATTTTATCGATATTTATATTAAACTATATATGAGTTCATATAATGTAAGCACAAAACAAAGTTGGCACACTGTTACTTCCAAATCAATTGAATGATCTCACCAATTGACCAAAACATGAGGTTTCATGCTAAATGCTTTTCATCAGATATTAGTATATAATAGAGGTCAATCAATAGTGGATTTTGCTGATACCAATAACTAAGGTGGTGGAAAAGGCAGATAACTGATTAATCGGACGTTAGTTTAAAAGTTTAGATTTATAGAATATTAAAAAAACGTTCTTAGCCTTTCCTTACTATGACGGCACAGACATAAAACCTACAGATTACAAAACTAATAAAATCCCATATGCTGTTTGTGAAACCAAAATCCCAGTAATAACCAGAAAAAAATTGAAGATTTGAAACATAATGTGGAACTATGAACAAGCCTGAAAAACACTTCAATTTTTAACACGAGTTATCTAACCAAGTTACATTGCATTGAAGTGAGGATAAGAATATGGATTACTATAGTTTATCACTGATTGTTTTTATTTCACCTCTAGGGCTGCAACAAATGATTATTTTGATAATCGACTAATGATTTTTAGAGCGATTATTCGGTCGATTATTACGATTAATCATTAGCTCTTAACCGACTTTTCAGCTTGTACCTTGACTTAAAATGTTGTAATAAATGTGCTTACTAATAATAAAGAGGACAAAATCATCTCTCTTTTTTTCCCTCCCCAACTTGGAATGCCCAATGCACTCGAAGTCCTCATGGTGGCATAGTGACTTGCCTCAATCCGGGTGGCGGAGGACGAATCTCAGTTGCCTCCGTGTCTGAGACCGTCAATCCGCGCATCTTATCACATGGCTTGTTGAGTGTGTTAACGTGGAAACATAGCGCATGTGGAGGCTTCATGCTATTCTCCACGGCATCCACACACAACTCGCCACGCGCCCCACTGAGAGCGAGAACCACATTATAGCGACCACAAGGAGGTTACCCCATGTGACTCTACCCTCCCTAGCAACCGGGCCAATTTGGTTGCTTAGGAGACCTGGCTGGAGTCACTCAGCACGCCCTGGATTCGAACTCGCGACTCCTGGAGAGGTAGTAACCGTCTTTACTCGCTGAGATACCCAGGCCCCTGACTAAATCATCTTTTAAAAATACCTTTGCGCAAAAAGGTCAGACCTTGGCACACAATTCTTCGAACATCGCTTGACATTCAGAAATGTTTAACCAACAGTTGATCATTAAAGTGGGTCCTCACAATTAAAGGTCGACTGATAAGTAAGGTGGTGGGAAAGGCCAATGGTTTATAGAATGTCTTTTTTTTTTTTTATATATATACAATGGTGGGCAAAGATAATGAAATGAATAAAATCCAAGATGCAGTTTTTTGTACAATACTAAATCTAAAAATGAAGATTTGGTGCATAACGCAGGACTTAAGTATAAATAAGCCCAAAACACACTGGGGACTCTTATTTTTGAAATGATGAAAAAACTATCGACGATTTTTGCTGGTAACCGATAGATCCAAAAAGCAACTGTCTGCACCGATTAATCAGTAAAACCAATATATCAGTATATCTCTACTCGCAGTCCGCCAGAACAGTTTTGAGTGCGGGCACTCCCATGTTTGCGGAGGCTGGCGGCGTATGTCATCGCAGCCATTTCAGTACTCATTATATCAGATATTACACTTATTCTTTGGTGTCTCCAGCATAAAAAAAAAAGAGGTACAGTTGCTCCAATCCTGGAAATAAAACTCCCAGAAGCAAGGAGGTCTTTCAGCTGCTCCGTCAAGACAAGTTGACTCCCTCAAGATAATGCGCATGATATAGTGGATGGAAACGTGCAATGATTTGTATTTTCTTTAGTCAAATTTTTAGATATGCGCTTAAATGCAAAACATTTAGATGGAAATCTAGCTATTGACATGTTGGTTCAGTTCTTAATTACACTTAGGAAAAAGTGTTTTAAAATCATGCTTTAACCTATACCACATTCCATGTTTCGAAAATTCCAACATACCCTTGTGCTAATGGAATTTATATCAAGTCTGATGCCCATTTTATTTTTCAGAATTTAATCTCGCCTAATAGGATATTTTTTGTTTCCAAAGTGTTTTCTTAAATTATAAAAAATACCATAATTTGCAGAGGTATGGCAATGTCGAACTACTGTAGTGGTATTTTGGCTAGTGAAACTATTACTGAATGTTTAGATGTTCATTTAGGACAGAAATCAACATTAGTAACTGTTTAATCTGATGATTGGTCTTTTTTTTTATTTTTATTTTTTTTATTTAGTTTTGGAATCACAGCCATCAGATACTTTTGACAGCATGCTTTTCAAAGCAAGATTGTCAGCAGTTTAAGCCTAAAGGATTGTATCTGAATATTTCAGTACTGTAGAGCGTTTCTGGAGAGGTCCTTACATTGTTCTCAGCATTCAGAATAATTAGATCAGTGGCTTAATTCGAAACTCGGGTTGCGAATATATTTAGGGCTGTGTTTACATCCCAGTTTTGAGTTTATGACTGGTGAATGCAATGTCCGTCCAGATAGAAGGGGCAAAAAGGGGGTTTATCTTGTTTGATCTTGTCTTTAACCAATCCTTGGCACTTGGACAAGGAAAAAGGGAATAGGGCGTTCCAACATGTCAATCAAGCTTTGGAAAATGAAACTTATTCTGGCCAGGTTGTGGTTTCACAAGCTGATCCTGTTCCCAAAAATGGCAAAAACTATTATTCTGGCTGCCTTGCAGTTGCATGCAAACAAGGAGTAGGCCTACTATTAAAAACAGTGTGGATCCACTGCGTAGATGAACAGACACGGTCACGGGGACTTTTTGTGTAGTGTAGGATGACCCATAAAAGCTCTTCGTAGAACGTGTGTCCTCGGAGAGCTCAAGCCCTGCCACATGCAACACAAACAGCCTTCGTGCCGAGACTCGCAGAGGAAAGACGGCAATAAGATACACCTCGGTGGAAAAAAAAAGTCTTGCATGAGCAACAAGTGTCGTAAACCTTCTGCGTCGGGCTTGGTAGACCCTCAACCGCTTGGTCTTAAAGCCGAGACGTAATTGTCATGAACCGATCCTCATCTATGCTTGCAGTGTGGTCCTCTCAAAGACCTGGGTATTCTTGAATCGTGTACAATATAATTTTTTTTTTTATTAAAATCAGTGAAAATGAAAGCAAGACCAAGGGAGCACAGTTATGATGTAGAAATACTTTAATTTTTTTTATTTTTTTTCACATTGCAGAAATGAGAATTGGGGGGTAAAATGTGAGTAACTGTCATGAAGATGTCACCATGTAAGAAAGTTTAATGGCCCTAAAATAGGCTTAATTTTCTATATTCAAAATGTAATTGTTTCTTTTTATTTTGAAGTAAACTACCAGGGCTGCATTTCCCAAAAGCATCGTAAGCTTAAGTTGATCGTAGAGGCCATTGACCATAAGCTTACGATGCTTTTGGGAAATGCAGCCCAGGAAATTATTATTTTTAATATTTGGAATGCCCAGTGCGCTTTAAGTCCTCGTGGTGGCGTAGTGACTCGCCTCAGTCCGGGTGGTGGAGGACAAATCTCAATTGCCTCCGCGTCTGAGACCAGCAATCCGCGCATCTTATCACGTGGCTTGTTGAGCGCGTTAGCGCCGAGACGTAGCGCATGTGGAGGCTTCACGCTATTCTCCGCGGCATCCATACACAACTCGCCACACGCCCCACTGAGAGCAAAAACCACACATAATAAAGACCACGAGGTGGTTACCCCATGTGACCAGGCCAGTTTGGTTGCTTAGGAGACCTGGCTGGAGTCACTCGGCATGCCCTGGACTCCAGGGGTGGTAGTCAGCGTCTTTACTCGCTGAGCTACCCAGGCCCCCGCAGGACATTTTCTTGACTGGTTTCACCCACCTACACTTTCAGCGTTGTAAAGTAACCCAAATAGTTTAGAGAATTCTGTGATTATGCTCTCTTCTGCTCATGTTATTCCAAACCCATTTGACTTTCTTGTTTGACAATGTTAGCCAAAGTCACTATTCACTTTCATTGCATTTTTCTTTCTATAAAATGAAAGTGAAAGGTTACTGAGGGCTAACATACTCTCTAAAATATATTTATTTTTGTCTTCTACTGAAGAGCAATGTTTGGAACAACTTGTGGGCAAGTAAATGATGACAGATCTTTCCCTTTAACGTGCAAATATTCTTATAGTTAGGGGTGCAAATATAAGTCATGTCATTTTTACGATTATGATTTCTCAAATTCTTCCTTGTGGGGTTCTTTAGAAGTTATTGAACAACTTAAAACTTGTTCCAATAAAAACAAACCTGTGTGATATCAGGTTAAACCAGATTCTTAAACTGTGGCTAATTCGGCATATGTATTGACTTATTCAAACCTTTTGCTCTTAGTTTGATAATGTTTTCTAAACCATGACTACCTTTCCTAACATACTGGCAAGGATGGGAATCGTTTGGAATTTAACTATTCCAATTCCAGTAATGATTCTTTAGTAATTGATGAAGAATTATTTGGAAATAATGGATGCAAATCTTAATGCATTTACTGCCCTCAGCAGCTTGTAGCCAAATTGAGATCATTTCAAGTTTCTACAGAGCAGAATATAAATAAATTCTAAACAAACAAGAAATGTGATGGCATATTTCAATCATGCATTTAAAATTCCATTTATTACAACAAAACTTTGCATCTTTGACTACACATTGTCACATAGACAATTTTTGTTTACAATTGCAGCACATGCGAGTAATTGCATGCAGAAAGCCGGCAAACTGTTGTGTAAGATTTGACAGATTAGACAGCTAGTGCTAGCTAGCACCTCTAAATATCGCTAAAAGGTAATGTAGAATAAAATTTGCTTTGAGCTTAAAAGCTAGCTAGGTTTGGGCGCACTTGCTGGTAACACAGTTAGTTATAATCATTGATTTAAATGCAAGTATGACACACAGCCATCATAAGTACAGATTAGTTTTTTTAGCTATACTATTATTATAAAGATATGACTTGACTTAACCTACCTAACTGTTCGCTGAAAAGCCATGAGGTGGAAACTAATTCCTCAGTCCAGTCAGCTCTGTTGAAGGAATCCAATAAAAGTGAAGCCCTCAGTTTTTGCCATTGCGATTTTGACAGCCAACAGCGCAGCACGACATTTCATTTAGCTTAACCAGACAATTTAAAGGTAACGGCTAACTTTTTGAGGACTGTCAGCTAAGTACAGGTTTTTGGACAAAAACCTGGTTCTCGATACCCAACCCTACCTACTGGGCTCCCTGTAGCTTATTTCCATTTGGTTAAGTTTGCTGTATGTGAGACTTCAGTTGATTTGAACAGATTTTTTCCATCTGCATCTGATCACTGTTTAAACACTTGATGTTAATCTTTGTGTATTCCAACACTCAGACCAGGTCCACACGAATACATTTGAAGCTAGAAGATCTTTTTGTCTACGTTTTGGCCTTCCATTACCCTTTTGACATCGAAAACAGAGCTTTTCGTAAATGCTTTCCCAAGTGGATACATTTGAAAACAGCATCTTTGCGTTGTAATGTGGACAGGGAAAACAACTGAGATTTCTGAAAACAATGACAAATTTGTTGTCATGTGATGCAGTCATGTGATCCATTCAGTTGCTCAAGATTACAATAAAAGAGCGTTTCAAATCGGCAGTAAAATCAGCCAACGCTGGTTTCATAAATTGTGCTTTATATCTGCATCTGCTTACAGGACGTGTGACACGAATCTCATCATCAGCAGAGTGCTCGAGCACTGAACGCGCGCAGCCTTTTTTTCTAACTGTGTGTCTTCTAACGAGCAGAATGTGCATGTGCCTGGAATTTACACTAATTAGTAGGTCCACAAGGTGGCAACACTCACATTTGAGCCATTTCTGTCACGAAGAAGCGCTAGAAGATGCCGCTAAACATCAGGAGATGAAGGTGAAAACAGCTACAGTGGATGTGCAAGTCAAGAGCGTGCGTGTTCTGGAGACAACTGTATTTGTATAACTCGAGTCAGAAGGAATATAAAGACATCTTTATGGGTCTAAACTCCTGAAGAGAAAGTCTGGTGTCTCAGTAGTCGTAGCACGCATGCGCCAACCGCCTGTGTATGCGCGTACAGTTCTATGGAGTATACTTTGACAGGCTCACTTCAACTGTATGCAGACGATGAGCAATCGCATCAAAATTGAAGTATACCTAGTGCTTAACTCTCAATGTAGAGGGTTGGAACAACATGAGTAAATTGACAATTTAAGTTTTTTTGGGTGAACTAACATGTTAAGTTACAGTATGAGCATGATCAACTACGCAATGAAGTCCATTATATTTATACATTTTCATTATTTGATGCAGCTGTTGCACATATAAGCTTGTTTTGTTCAGATACTGAAGATACAAAGTGATTGAGGTAGAGAAGAGCCTGTGTATGTAAAAGGGTGTGTGTTGGTGTTCTCTGCTGGAGGGACTTGAGCCGAGGAACCACTCTTCATTTTTAGCCCATACCTCTGCTGCACACATGAATGCACACTGTTGCTGTTTCACATGATCCGGATGCAGAGATCCAGAGACGGGAGAAAGAAAGAAAGGAAGGAAAAGGATCTGATCACTTGAATATCTTATTCACACAACATTGTGCTACTAAGCAACTTCTGTCTGGCACGGGCTCGTCTGAATGACAACCCGGACTTCCAGGTTTCTTGTTACGCCACACAGACGGCTCTAGCCAATATTTACCTAGCTGAGTCGAGCATAGTCTATAAGACCTGAATGTTGCGGAGGAGCTTGATGACTGTAGAAGATTGTACAGAATGTTTGTTTTTTGAACACGCCTATAACAAAGCTGACACTGTTCTCATGCAGCTAACATATGGCCTATGTTTCGTTTCACTTTACACTTATATTCAAAGTCCATGATGCTTGTGTGTGGTTTTTACCAATTTTGTAGCATCACTATTACTTTTGCTCATACTTATGAGCTAGTGATTCGAACAAATCCCTAACCTTGTGTATTAAGGCCTAAACATACTCTACAGAAGTACATGAGCACAAATGTTTCCAGCTACGCAAGCTCGATTTTTGTGTTGTGCTCCAAAATGTGTCAGGCCGCAATGCATAACACACCACAAGTACACACTGCGTTCTCAACATTGCCGCAAATTGTGCTTTAGACCATCAGGCTTCACTGCTGAGTTCCATTTGTGTTTTTTTTTTTTTTTTTTTGGGGGGGAGAATCAACACTTAATTTTCATTAGTTTCAAGCATCTTGTCCATTTTTAATGTTGATGTCATTACAAACCAATGAATATCATTATTAAATGGTCTATAACAGATATCAGTGTGAATCGTCTGCTTCTACCATAAGTTTACTCATTCAAGCCAAGTACAGCCATGGCGAAGCAAGAGTTTAAAGAGAATATTGCTGAGCAAGGAAGTTAGTCAATTTATTTATAGCGACTTACTGAATATTTATGAATTTTTAAAGATTTATTCCTGTAAACTGTTCAGAATCAACTGTCAACTAGACAGATGTCAGAATTTTTAGTATTACCTGTCCCATTTGTTATCTCACCTGTTAAATCGCACTCAAAATATGGACAAAATGATGTAAGTTCATTTAAAACTCTGCTCCTCACTCAAGCAAAGCAATCTGTCCTATGTGGTGGTGTTTATGAAATGTCAGGTTAACATTTGCAACCACATAGCGATAAGGTTTCCATATTTGTATGCGTGTTTAAAACCATGCAAATACCCTGTTAATACCCACCTCATGATTTTCATGTTCAAACCAAAGAGTATTTTCTGAGACTGCAGAAAGTGATTGTGTTAGTTCAACAGCATTAGAGTATCGAGCTGATCTTGTGAAATAGGTGGAACCAGCAAAGTGAGAGTAGCTGATTTTCGGTTGAAGCAAAACACAGGATCGTCTTGCCACTAGTTAAGTGGTATTTCTTTTTTTTTTTTTTTTCTTTTTGTGTGTGTATAGGTGCATATTGTTGCCTTTGTTAGATGGTTGCACTCAATGGTAAATACACACACAAACAAAACTCCCACCTAGGATGCATTTTAGAATCTGGTTTCAGTGTGAGATTAAAATCTTACATCGTTTGAAACAGTGGAAGCTTTGTTCCAGTTTCCCAGTATGTGTTTGGCAAGCACTCACGCACACTTGTATCCTGACATGGGTATAATAGCTGATATGAGCTGATTTTCTGTGGGTATCCACCATCTAATATTAACAGGAGAAACTGCTAATATAGAGCTGGAACTTTTGATTGATCCTGCATAAAATATGGAGAGTAATTGGATAGCGGAGTAAGTTTTATAGCGTACACCCCACATTGGAATTTTATTTAATTGTATCTAACCATTTAAGGTTTTCTACAAGATGTGCATTAGTTAAATTGCTGCCATACAGCACAACAGTTTCTCAAACAGTTTATTGATGATCTTGGCTGCTTTTATCTTGTGGTCGACAGATATGGGTTTTTTTAAATGGATGATGCTGAAGCTGACATCTAGCAGTGTGTATAGCAGTATATCAGTGTGGCTGATGGCCGAATTTAAAGTCTAGGTGAAATCGAAATTGACCCCATTTACTCCATTAATGCAAGTTCCTGGTCTTGTTGTGCATGATTCATCAGTGCACGTGTTTAGGGTTGAGGAAATGAGAACTAGTTTTTATTCAGAACTGGTTCCATTTAAAAAAATAAAAACGACCCAAATGATTTTCATGACTGTTAGCAGTGACGGGCCACTTCTATTAAAATCAATGGGAGAAATTGGAATGCCCAGTGCTCAACAGATGTAGAAAGGAAGTCCCGCCTTAGCAAATCACCTTTTAGGTACAGACATCACCTGTTAATCAACTTGAGAACATGTATGCTATACAAGCCGGTAAAAGTGCATTTGTTTTTATTTTATTTTATTTTCGTAATCTGATAAAGCACAAATTATGAAACCAGCGTTGGCTGATTTTACTGCTGATTTGAAACATTCTTTTATCGTAATCTTGACCAACTGTTATGGAGATTTTGGTCTTTCCCCATTCAAGCCTATAGGAGCTGCACTTGTATGCCGCTTGTTTACATCGAAAAAGCTGCCGGGAGCATTCCAAAGATGGCCGTTTCTTTTGAATCTACAGCACGAAACATACAGCGTGACCAGTATAATGTGATTTCCGAAAAAATTACTCGAGTTGGTAAATCCAAAGAGGATTGCATTTCTTATTTCCATAAATTGAGTTTGCAGACTTTTTAGAGGCATAAATGTAATAGAATAGTTGGTCCTAACTATTTTTAAAATAAAAATTCTAAACAAACAAGAAATGTGATTAGCATGTTTCATTTATGCTGTCATAAAATTCAACTTATTACAACAAAACTTTGGAATTGTTAAATTCCTTAAGATTCCCGTCACTAACATTATTCCAGAGAAAATAACTTGTGATTTTCTTTTTTATTTATTTATTTATTTTTTTACTTTATCTTTCAAGCGCATACCAATATCAGCTGATGCCAATAACTTCAAAAGGCCTGAATATTGGCCGTTTAATCAGCCTAACTGAAATGTGTCTTTTACTACCTTTTATCCATGTTGTTTAGTTAACAGTTGTGGCTCAAAGGAAGTGTTAGGCCTTATTTTCTGGTGTCTAGTTCACACTGTTTCCTTTTAATATTTCACAAAACAAAATGTGCATTGTGCTGATTATTTTACTGCATAGCCATCTGCAACTTATTACTGCATCCAGGAAAAGTATAAATGATCTTGGTTTCTAGCAGATTACAAATGTGATAATTACTGCATGGCGTTTTGCATTTCTTTTCCGTTTTGAG
Organism: Myxocyprinus asiaticus; assembly: GCF_019703515.2. Classification (NCBI taxonomy): domain Eukaryota; kingdom Metazoa; phylum Chordata; class Actinopteri; order Cypriniformes; family Catostomidae; genus Myxocyprinus; species Myxocyprinus asiaticus. Next base: position 13,160,318 of record NC_059392.1, on the reverse strand, counting down.
GATGGACACATTTAATGGATGAAGGAGAGCAGCGCTCGCTAATGTATGGCCCCTCTTTGAATCATTGCGGTGTGCTAAATGCTGTAAAAAATGTTGCCATGGCAACCGCCCTTGCTGCACTGTGAGCTCACAGACATGAATGTAGGATAGATCATGTCTCCCTGCCGTCAAACGCTGCGTACTTGCACAATAAAGAGACACAGGAAATAGAATTTGAGCCATAGTTGGGCCTGACTGCTCTGCTGTTTTGAACTTTTGTCTATAAATCTCTTCATACAAGAACTCACTGCATGTTAATGCCCTTGGAGGCTTTAAAGAATTGCGCTGAATCAAAATTGACTCAATTTAGGCTACTTTCTTAACTGTCGCTGGTCTTACTGTGCGCACATCATCAGTGCACATTATTCCAAAGAAACGTTTCTCATCTTTCATCAAAATGTAATATCTTCTGAAACTTTTGTGCCGTCATAACTAATGCTGCACAAGGACAAAAGATAATGTTTTCTGATTAACAATTTTTATTGATTCACATAAATGTACCACATAAAACAAAACATATATACATAGAATCAAACTTAACCCCAACTATTACTCCTCCCAATCCCACCCTAACCCCAGCAACATAACAGTGGTCTTAAATGACATAGACACACATGCACACACACAAAAAAAAAAAACATTATAAATAATAAAAAAAAAAAAAAAACACAACAATAATCACATCCACAAATGACAAATACCCGCCCCATTTCTCCACGAACACCTTATACCTCCCCGTTCCTCTGAATGTCACTTTCTCAAAGGCTGCCACCCTTCCCATCTCCGAGCACCACTCCTGAAAAGAGGGTACTCCAGCCCCTCAGAATGATCTGCCTGGCGATCATGACACTGGTTAAGACCCAATTCTTTATGTGTCTACTTACAATGTCAATGACCGCCCCATCACCCAAGATACAGAGTCTGGGGCAGAATAATACCTGAATACCTAACACCTCGCATACCAGACTCTGCACCTTTAACCAAAACTTTTGAATTTCAACACACCCACAAAAAACATGGGTTAAACCTCTATACTCTGATTGGCATCTCCAGCAGGTGGGTGTGTCAAAACATGGGTTAAGCCTCTATACTCTGATTGGCATCTCCAGCAGGTGGATGTGTCATTAAGACCAAGCCTATACAATTTAGAGGGTGTCCAATAGAACCAATATAAAATCTTGAATTGTATAAGGTGCACCCTTGCATCAATAGATGCAGTTTTTGTTTTTTTAAAATCCTAGCCCATTCTCCCTCCTCCTCTTCCAGGTCTAAATCCCTCTTCCATAATCTTTTGAGAGCGGTTGAGACTCCGTCCCCCAGACTCTGAATTAATAAGGAGTAATACACTGATGCCTCATGGCCTTTTCCAAAAGCAGAGATCACCTCTCCCAGAGTATCTGCCGCTCTAGGAGGTGTATGCTATTCCCAGAAATAGTACAGAGCAAGTGTCGTAGCTGAAGATACCTAAAAAACAGATCTGGGGATCCCAAAATATTGAACCAAATTTTCAAAGGATCTCATCACACCACTCTCATAAAGATCACAGAGTGTATTAACCCCCCTCGCAGTCCACTCAGACCAACAAAAAGGGAACTTATTAATGCATAGTTTGGGGTTTAGCCATAGGCTCGAGGCAACATTTAGATAAATATCTGAATTAAACACACTGGACACTTTTGTCCATACTGAGTGCAAATGTGAAACAACGGGGTGTGATTTAACTTCTCTGGTTAGTTTGATGGAAAGGCTTTGCAATGGCAAAAAAGGGGCAAGGAGTTCTTGTTCAATGCAAAACCAGGGAGGGGCTCTTTCAGCTGGAAGCGACCAATGAGTCAAATGTCAGACCGAATGCATAATAATAAAACAAAATCTTGGTTAGGCCTAGCCCACCTTTGTCCATTGGCCAATGTAACTTATTGAAATTTAACCTGGCATGCTTACCATTCCTAATGAAGGACTTCGTTATGCCATCAAATTGCCTGAAATAAGAGAGGGGGACATCTATAGGGAGAGATTGTAACAGGTAATTTAATTTTGAAATACAATTCATTTTAATTACATTAACCTTCCCAATCATTTAAGTGTAATGAAGCCCACCTGTCCACATCATTGGAAAACCTTTTTATTAAGGGATCAAAATTAACTCTGGCTAAATCAGACAAATTTGCTGGGAATAAAATTCCCAAATACTTAATGCCCTGTTTGGGCCAATGGAAGGCGCCCAGCTGGAAGGCCGTTACTGGACAGTACGCTGTCAAAGCCAAAGCTTCGGATTTAGACCAATTGACTTTGTATCCTGAGAACTTGTAAAAGGAATTAATAATTCTGTGGAGGCAAGGCATAGATCTAGTGGGGTCGGAGACGAATAATAAAATATTGTCTGCGAAAAGCTTATGCACCACACCTCCCGCAATCACCCCTGGAAAATCATCCTCCTTTCTTATCACGGCTGCTAATGGTTCCAGGGCAAGACAGAACAATAATGGGGAAAGAGGGCAACCCTGCCGGGTGTCCCTATCCAGAGTAAAATAATCTGAAATTAGTCCATTTGTTAGTACCGCTGCTACAGGGTGTCTATAAAGTAACTTAATCCAAGCAATAAAATACTCCCAAACCCATACATTTCCAAAATCTTAAAATCCCATTCCACCATATCAAAAAACCTTTTCGGTGTCAAGTGAGATGGCAGTGACCGGAGATTGATCATTCGCTACTGACCACATGATATTGATGAAACGCCTAATGTTATCAGAAGAGCTGCGGCCCCAAATAAACCCCACCTGATCTATATGTATAAGTGATGTCATAACTTAATCGGTTAGCCAGAATTTTTGACACAATTTTTACATCTAACTGGATCAGGGAAATTGGATGGTAACTTTTACACTCGCTTGGATCTTTGTCCTTTTTAAGAATCAGACTGATCCGGGCTTGTGTCATGGTTGGCGGAGCTTTCCATTCTTTAATGATTCCGTATAAACTTCTAACAAGTGGAGCCAGTTCTGTAGCATAAGATTTGAAAAACTCTGCGGCAAAGCCCCAGAGCCTTGCCTGTAGGCAGGGCCTTAATTACCTCATCAGGCTCCTCCAAGGTTATCTCAGAATCGTCAATTTAGGGAGTTCTAATGGTTCCACAAAGTTTCTAATATCTGCATCAGTAGACGAAGAAGTGGAACTATAGAGATCTAGGTAGAATTCTTTAAAAGCATTATTAATATCAATGGCCAAGGTAAATATTTAACCACCAGCAGATTTCACTGAGGGATGGTAGAAAAAGACTCTCTCTGCTTTATATATCTAGCCAAAAGTTTTCCTGCTTTGTCACCCGACTCAAAGTATGACTGTCTTGCCCTGAATAACCAAAACTCCACTTTCTGCGACAAAATAGTATTATATCCATATTTCAATTGGGTCAATTCTCTGAGGCCATTAGACGACAAACGGCGCTTCAGCTCTGCCTCTGCACTTTTAATATTTCCTTCCAACTCCACGAATTCTCGTGCTTATAATTTTTTGATGAATGAGGCATACTTTATGATCCGACCCCTAAGAACCACCTTAAGTGCCTCCAAAGCCACGCCCACAGAGGATACTGAGGACCAGTTGGTGTCCATATAAACATTGATTTCAGTCTTTAACATTTGTTGGAAATCAGGATTTTGCAAAAGGGATACATTAAAGCGCCAACTATATGATTTCCTTTTACTCTATATGTGGCAACACCTCTAAACTCACCAGGGCATGATCTGAGACTATTTCCAATTGAGCAATCAACAACAGATAGAATGAGGGACTTAGATATAAAAAAAAAATTTAAAAATCTATTCTAGAATAAATCTTATGGACTGATGAAAAAAATGTATAGTCCCTACCAGATGGGTTCAAAAGTCTCCACATTTCTGTAAGACCAAGATTTTTACACATCCTGTGAAGCGTCAGTGTTGCTCTAGGGGGCTTACACACTTTTGCTTCACTATGATCAAGGACTGAGTCCATCAATAGATTAGTCTCCTCCCAATATTATATCATGAGCGGTGCCAGTGGCTTGCAGCATCCCTTCAAGATCTTAAAAAAAAAAAAAAGCCCTGATCATCAGCATTAGGTGCGTAAATATTAGCCAAAATAAACCTTTGCCCCTGAATTTCAGCTAAAACAATAATTACTCTCCCTAATTTATCTTTAATCTGTTTGAGACTTTTGAATTGTAGATGCTTATTTACCAATATAATGACTCTTACTTGAGCCAGCACTAAAAAAAAGAATGTCCACCCCATATCTTACCAAATTTTTCAGCTTCCTGCAGGGAAAGCTGCATTTCTTGAAGAAACACTATCATATTTCTTACGTTTAAGAAAAGTAATAACCTTCCACTTTTTATAGGGTGGCCCAACCCATTTACGTTCCATGTGGAGAGAGACAATCCACTCATTTTAACAATTGACATTTTGATATAGTAGAAAAAATAAATTGTGTGTCAAAAATAAAATAATACAGACCACATTCCCCATTAGTGAAACAATCAAACCCCGAACTTCCCCCCAAAACAAACAGAAAAAAGAAAAAAACGTGTGCATTAACCCCGCACACGATAGCGCCAACCGGTGACGATCCCTCTAAACGATCCCACGACAACTTTGCCATCGGAATGCACAATTTTGCCTCACAAATTTGTGAGGCAAAATTACATAACAGAAAATACTTAGTAAAATAAACCCCAGCCAATAGGCAGAATGAACACAAAGAACATGTAGATTCATTCACAGAACTGTCTCAAAGGTGTGATCCGCCACAAAACAAATTCCAGCCGATATAAAACCGTTCAGATTCCTCAGACAGACAAACGAATGAACAGTGAGCCAGCTGTTATGAGTTCAGCAGATGACGTAATCATTCCAGTGTTCCGTAAAAATAATCAACAAAACAAACTCCAGCCAGCAGGAGGCATTAGCACGAAGAACGAAAGATTAATCCCCAGCTGTTCCAAAGGAGTGTTATTCAACAGAACAAACTCCAGTCGCTAGGCGGAACCAACGCAAAAAGAAACAAATCCGGCATCCCGGTTCCCCGGATGATCAACTCAATTCACTCGGAGGCCGCATAAAAGTATATACCATGACTTACTCAATCCGTCAACTTTATAAAAGACATCCTTTGTGTGAGCAGCATGTAGATATTTTGCGGTCATTCGTAGTGTCCACTCTCAAACTGGCCGGGAACTTCAATGTAAAAGTGATCTTCCATCAATGCAAACTTTTCCTTAAAACGTGTTATTCAAAAAACAAACTCCAGCCGCTAGGCAGAGCCAACACAGAAAGAAACCAAAATGACGCCCAGCTTCCTCGAAAGCCAGAGTAAGTACAGCGAGTCGACCCACTCGCATGAGAAACATCTGATGGTTTACTTGCCCATTGATTCTATAAAAGACATTGCCTGACTGGGACATGTAAATACTTTGCGACCGTCCTTCTATTCTCAGTTTGGCCGGAAACATCAATGCAAAAGTGATCTTACATTGATGCAAGAGTTTCTTGTGTTCCCTGAACCGATCACGTTTCTCTCTTGTTGAACTCGCAAAGTCCGGGAACAAGAAAATATTTTAATTCTTCCAAAAAAGCTTTCCTTTGCACCTCGCCTGGCGCAACACGATCTTTATCGGTTGATCTCAGGAATCTGGCCAGGATTGTTTGGGGTCTGTCTCCCTCAGCAGATCTGCGAGCAGGGACTCTGTGAGCTCGCTCGATTTCCAGCTTGTGGCCTGTTATGTTGAGCAGTCTCGGGACGAGCTCGTCCAGGAATTTCACCATATCTATGCCCTCCTCATGCTCAGGAATTCCAACTATTCGAATGTTATTCCTGCGGCTTCTGTTCTCAAGATCTTCAAGCTTTTCAAGAACCCGTTCCAAATCAACTTTGGTCGCGGGCGGATTAGTGGATGATTCCCTCTCCGAAGACTCCAAGTAATCTATTCGTTTCTCAGCATCTGCCACTCTTGTAACTAACTCGGAGAATTTTATTTCCATCGCTGTAATCAATCGACGTATTACAGCGAGATCCTCCAAGTCCGCAAGAACCTTCTTCAGCATCACCGACATGTTGGACAACTGACGCTGGATCTCCTCTCCCGCCGCGCCATCTTAATCGAGTCCCCGGTCTGTAGGCCTGTCGGGGCTTTCATCCTGAACACGCAAGTGTCTTTTAATGTCTCCAGAGCCCAAGGATTTTGACTTCTTCGCCATGTTTTACCTCAGAGCAAATGTGTATCGAATTTCACCAGATTATAACATGAGAATAATTAAAAATTAGCAAAGTGCGCAGAGCTCGTCGCTCACACGTCTGCTTCTTGCATGGGGTCACGTGACCTCCGACAAAAGAATGTTAAAAGATAACAAACGTAAATAAAGTCCCCATGAAACTGCTTTCTTTTCTTTTGTTGACACATTTCCTGTTGAAACAGGAAGTTTGGGCAGGACATATTGAAAGGCTCATCCTTTTTTCTTAAAAAGCTTAAAAAATAAATAACCAATAGGCTTTAGTTTTCACAGTCCTGAACTGTGACTTGCTACTTGCTAATTGGTTGCAGATGGTATAAAGTAGAGGTTGACCTATAGTGGATTTTGCTGATACCAGTAACCAAAGTGGTGGAAAAGGCCGATAACCGATTAATCAGCAGAAAGCTTTTTTTTTTTTAATTATTAATATTATCGATTTATATAATGATGAAACATTTCTTAGTCTTTCTTTTACTATGACAGGCACAGATATTTAGGCTCCAAGAGTCCAAAATTAATAAAATCCCAGAAGCAGTTAGTGTGCAACCTAAGTCCCTATTATAACCAGAAAAATTAAGTTTTGGTGCATAACGCTGGACTTTTAACTATAAACAAACTGAAATACACCGGGGACTTGACTCCGTTACAATGCTGTATATACAAGTATTTACCTGAATATTTACCAGGTGAAAATCTTTGTAAATATTGTGTGTGTGTGTGTGTGTGTGTGTGTGTGTGTGTATATATATATATATATTATATAACACACACACACTATATCAATCACCAGATGAGGTTTATTGAAAAGTAATTCAAAAATACAAATCGACAACTATCGGCAGAGATTTTTGCCATTAATCGATAGTTCCAAAAAGCAACACACTGCACCAATTAATTGGTAAAACAGATATATCGGTCTGTCTCTAGTATTAATGGGAGGGACATTCTTAGTCTAGAGAGCATTTGATTGGACAAATCTGTTTAGTGCATCAAAGTTTTGGGTCCATTTTCATGAAGAGACTATCTTTTAAATGTATATATCTTGCTAAAGTGAATTTTCTCAGTTTAGGAGTACACTAGCATATTGATGGCCCCTCAAAGCTAACACACATGGACTAAAAGCAACAAAACGTATTTTATTTTTCCCTCTGAAAATATCAAGGTGCACTGGTAAACTGAAAACAGTTTCAATTGCAGCTTCTGTGGAGCAACAGTCCTGTTGTAAACTTGCAGTGAAGTGCAGTTGTTTGGCAATCCGAGGGAGCCAGGATAGCAGCGGTTATGCAACCAGGCTGTTTTATGTGCGTCCCCTGTCAGCAAACCACTGGCAGTTCAGAGAGGCAGACAGACAGGAAACAGATAGTTCGCAAGGAGAAAAGGACATGACAGTCCAGCTTCTGAAGATAAAACTACCAGCGAGTTAGCTTGAGGGAGAGACTGTAAAGATGGGACAGGAAATAATTGGGGGAAGTGGGATCTGGACTCTATGCAGACAGGAATCGAACCTGCGTCTCCAACATGATCTCGGCATATCTGGATTGTATGCACTAACCACTAGAATTTGTGTAAAAAAAAAAAATTTGTAAATGGGAGCCTGGTGATATACAGTAATTGAGACTAATTTAAAATATTTTTGTGTTTTGTGAAATGTGATAAAGCCCAGAACACCTTTCACTGAATAGAAACACCGCTGAAATCACAGTACTGTGGGATATTCCATTACATTTTTACAAAGACAGCTGATTCTGCAGAAATATGCCTTAAGAAATTAAATAGTCTGTGAAGAGGATTAATTGGTGAAGATGAGTTAAATTAGTGGTGTTTGCTAAGGCAAGCCTCACTATTGTTCATATTAAGGGTTAGGGGTCTAACCCAAACCCCTAGCTACAAGTTTTGCACAGGCAAGCACCATGTTTCTTCAGAAAATGTAAAAATCTAGTTTTATGTTTAAGGTTTCAAAAACTAGGGATGCTTGATTTGAGTAGTTTAAATATGCTCACTTACTGGAAAAGGGCTTCTCATGTAGCTATGCAAGAATAATTGTTTTGAGTTCAGCAAATTTTGTTTATTTGAATTAAATAAGTTGTCAAGGATGTCAGTACGTGAATTTAATTTACACCAAGATAAAACCTGCAGAACTGGTTATCATACCAATCGAAGCATAACTATCTCAACTGTTGACACCATTGTTAAGGACGTGATGAATTTTGAAAACTGGAAAGCTGCTCGACTTGTTTTTCCCTCTATCCACCCAAGACCTCCCAAGTTCCAGAGAAGTCGTATTGTTGAACTTTGGGGGTGGCTTAAAGTTTTTACTCAAAGACCTCATGACCAAGGAAATACAAAAGCTTTCTTGGAAAAGTCTAATGACAACTTTTCCAATTTAGAATTTCTATTACAACCAGGGTAAGGTGAAGCTCAAGTGAAATTTGTTCTCAAATTACTGCTTTGTGCAAAGTTTAAGCATTGTTAGTTCTGTTAAATGCAAGGTCCGGTTAATTGGCCTAGATCAGTGGGCAAATAATCTCGTGGTGCACAAACTTACAGAGCTGTACGCTAACAATTTTGTTTTGGAGCATTCATGCCCCAAGTCCGAATTTTAGGGGCACAGTCAAAAATGCAGCAGCAGATGTGGCTGATCATCTTATGAACATCATCTACCACACAAATGTATTGGGTATGCTTTATAGTAACTGATTAGTTATTTGTAAACATTAAATATTGCTTAACAGATCAGTTTATGAACATTCAAATATGAATATACAGTCAAATATATGAAATATGCCTTCATTGAGGTGACTATAAACTACATATTTTATTAGATATCTCAATGCTGTGATTTAGTCCTACTAAGGTAAATGCTTTGCTCATGAATATTAATTGTTACATGATATTCACCCAGTAAGCTTAATGTTTTTTTTAGGCTAAAGTATGGATGTGCATAACATAGTTCAAAGTCAACTAGTCGGATGAGGCAGCCCTATGTAGGCTAATTAGGCTGCATGTCCACTAGACATTGATCAGACACTCTGATCCGATTGCTAGCAAGCGCAATCGCACAAAACCACTTATGCGCATATCTGGCGCAAAATTATGCCCTTAACTAAGTCCTTGGATTCACAGGACGATCCTCGGTCTTACTCTGCATTCAGTACCTGTTAGATTAGTAATATTGTTGGCGCGCAACATCCAGTTGACATCATTCAATATAGTTTGGAGCCTTTTTCTACTGAAAGTATTTATTAAAGCATAATTGGTCTGATTGCAGTGTTCAGTGTCGCTATAAGGGCACGTAAAACAGTGCGCTGTCAGATGCGCCTCTACGTTGACCCCTTTAAAAGCTTCAGCACTAAAATACTAAACAAATACAACGATGAAGACCAACAACTGAAAAAGCTTTTCAGAACCCTTTTCTGAACTTTTAAATCTATGAAAAGATGACAATAGCACTGTTAAATGTAACGCCCTGTGTACACCAAACGCGAGAGGCATGGCGCGATTCGACAAAAGCAAATCGCTCCCATTATAATCAGTGGCGTCCATCGTGCTGACAGTAAACGGGTACCCTGTTCTATTTTGTGCTGCACATGCTGGCACTACTCCTGGCAACAAGTCAAATAAAAATTAAAATGTTCGTTTTAACGCGTCTAACGTAGATAGCCTCAAGGCTTTGCGGCACAACATCGTGCTCGTCCTGTGTAGACCATGTGTAAGTTGCATATGGTTTTGATCGTGTGTCAGATGTCACTCACACTGGTGTACCCAAATAATTGTTCTCATTCGCACAGTAATTTTATCTCGCAAATGCGAATGAAATGCTTGCACTATAGAGCCCTGACTTATAAATTCATACCTTGCTCCATGTTGATAATGGTAGGTAGTGAAATTATGCTTAATTCGACATGGCTAAAATTACTTTGATTCCTGTACAAAAGACAACAGTGTTAAATTTGCCAAATCAAATCAAACAGTAGAGAGAGATTTATAGAGGACAACTGGGTGTTTTATATATATATATATATATATATTTTATTTAATTTATTTGGTCCGTCTGTGCATGCGTAATTTCTTTTTGGAAGAAGTTAAGTTTGCGTATGTGGCCTGAACAACCAAATGCATTATAAACTTGTATTCTGAGTCTTGTATTCATGCCTTCTCCTGAGGTGGTTTGAGGGATCAGATTACTATTTGTCTCTAATGTGTCTTGGGCATTTACATTTAGACTTCATGACCTGAAAGCTATAATAAATACCCCCTTTGAGTTCTCATTTACAGTTTCTTTGTACTCCTGAACTCTACAAAGATTTTTGTAAAACTTTCTCTTCAGGCACAGGAGAGAGCGGCAAGAGCACGTTCATCAAACAGATGCGCATCATTCATGGGACGGGCTACACTGACGAGGACAAACGTGGCTTCACCAAACTTGTCTACCAGAACATCTTCACCTCCATGCAGGCCATGATCCGTGCCACCGAGCACCTCAAGATCCCATTCAAATACGAAGAAAACAAGGTGACTCTTGCACTCAGAGCAATCACTATCTTCACTGTACTGTAATCATGCTTTCAATGCACGCTGATATGCAAATCATACCCAGATAGGCTCTAAACGTGGCTATAAAAAGAACTACAAGCCTGGCTTGTACATTTTATTGCTGTTACACCATAGTCAGCTGTCTGTCTTGGGTGCAGAATTACAGTTAATTATTCTCATGTTTTGGTTTTAAAAATTTTTTAACATTTCTTAACGACGATCCTTGAACTTTAACTTGACAACTTTGGTGACCTTGTTGGTTCTAATCCTTTCTGTATTAGTATTACATAGCCATTTAAGAGAGAGTACACCCTAAAATGAAAATTCTGTCATCATTTTCTCACTCTTATCTCATTCCAAACTTGTATGACTTACTTTCTTATGCGGAACACACAAGGAAAACATTTGATGAATGTCCCAATCTGTCTTTTCAATACAATGCAGTTGAAAGTCTCACTTTAAAGCTCAGAAAAAGGATCCAAAAGTATTATAAAAGTGGTCCATGTGGCTCGTGCATCACTTTCTATGTCTTAAAGCATACGATAGGTTTTGGTGAGAAACAACCCAAAATGTAAGTAAGTGACCACATTTAAATGTACTTAAACTGTTTATTCCAGGGTTTTTGCAGAAAGCTGCGTTCCGAAACGTCATGTAAACAAGAACGCAGATTTCCTTATGCCGTTTAAGGGATTAAGAGAAAGCGGTTTAACACACAGGATTCTCACAGAAAACGTGGCTTATGTGGTCATGTAAACACACCAGCGGCATTGTTATAGGGTTTTAAGAGTGCATATGTGCGAGAACAGACCAGATATCAAACGTCATTGGATGGAGCACAGCAACAAGTCAACAAAGCGGAAAGATTATTTCCGTCCAGGGTTGCATTAATCTTTGGCCGAGTTCTTGTATTGATGACTGGAGATTTGAACCAGTCCGTAAAGTCTTCTCCAGCACATCCCAAAGACTTTCAATGGGGTTAATGTCAGGACTCTGTGGTGGCCAGTTCATGTGTGAAAATGATTCCTCATACTCCCTGAACCATTCTTTCACAATCTGAGCCCGATGAATCTTGGCATTGTCATCCTGGAATATGCCCGTGCCGTCAGGGAATTAAAAATCCATTGATGGGATAACCTGGTCATTCAGTATATTCAGGTACTCTGCTAACTTCATTTTATTGCCGCATAATGTTGCGGAGCCTAGACCTGACCAATTGAAGCAACCCCACATCATAACACTGCCTCCAGAGGCTTGTACAGTGGGCACTATGCATTATGGGTGCATCTCATGCACTTCCCTTCTTACCCCGACACACCCGTCGCTTTGGAATAGGGTAAATCTGGACTCATCAGACCACATGACCTTTTTCCTTTGCTCCACTGCCCAACCTTTATGCTCCCTAGCAAACTGAAGTATTTTTTTCCGATTAGCCTCACTAACAAATGAGTGATTGCATTGTGCATGTGGAAATGCTCTTACTTTGACTATTGAACATAGCCGTCAGTTCTACTGCCGAATATTTTTTTTTTTATTATACACGATGTGACGATCATTCAACTTTTTTTCGACCACATTCAGGTTCACCACTATCCTTCCAGGTTTTAATAATGCATTGGACAGTTCTTAACCCAATTTGTTATTTCAGCAATTATTTCAAAAACATGAGGGTGTAAATTGACAATTTTTATTTTTGGAATAACTGTCCCTTAAAGTAAAAAAATGGGCTGTTTTCATCCACAGTCCAATGCTCTTCTGGTTCGAGAGGTTGACGTGGAGAAGGTTTGCTCATTTGACCAGCCCTACATCAGTGCAATAAAGATGCTTTGGACAGATCCAGGTATCCAGGAAGCCTACGACCGCAGACGAGAGTACCAGCTCTCTGACTCCACTAAATAGTAAGTGTGTTTGTGCTGTCAGTGGCCATTAACTGTTTAACTTAATTGCTTTGAATTATTGAGTTCTTTTGAATGCTAAATCTCTACTTTGAGTCAGTTACAAGTTTTTGTTGTCAGACATGTAATAAGCCACAGCTGTATATTTATACTGGTAGTATCACAATTAGAAATAATAAATCACCCTTATGTCAACAATAGCATCATAGCTACCTTATAGTTACACCCACACGGAATCTACACCTGCATAATTCTTCTTGAACAATTTGAGTCCCTGTCATTCAAAACATTCTACACACACCCCAACCCTTGAGTTGAAATTTGTGAGAAAAAATGGATATGCAAGGCATGAAAATAGCACAGCTGTTTAAGAAACTGGCTTGCTTGGGACAGCTGTCAATTATATGGTTTAGCTAACATTGTAAGACTGGTGCAACTGACCAATCAGAATCAAGTATCGCAGAGCGCCATGAAAGGTTTAAAAGGCAAAACTTGAATATTTTTGCCCAAAATAAGAGTGCAGTACTCTTAGCCTTTTTACATATTTCAGTCCATTTGACAAATTTTTCCAAACAATCAACAGAGAAAATGTGAGTGCAAATTCCATGTGGGTCTCATTATTGTGTAGTTCTGTATATATACACATGTACATGCCTCTGTCTTCTCACCGATTCATTCCACAGTTACCTTAGCGATTTAGAGCGTATATCGTCTACGGGATATGTGCCCAGCCAGCAGGATGTGCTGAGGGTCCGAGTGCCAACCACTGGCATCATAGAGTATCCCTTTGACCTGGAGAATATAATCTTCAGGTAGCGCCGATCCACGGCACACCCTCACTGTCGCTGCTGTTTCCTGACCTTTAACCTGCTGTTGCAACTGCGCTGCTGCCTTTCCTAATCGCATTCTCACACACAGGGCTTAACTTGATCTTTTAAGGAATAGTTCATCCAAAAACTGTTATTTACTCACCCCTTCCATGAAGGTCTAAACCGGTTGTATTCCCGTGAAAGGCAAAAGCTCTAAAAACTACAAAAACACCATAAAAGTAGCCCACTTGCACACTATATTCCAAGTCTTTTAAAGTCATACAATAGGTTTCTATGAAGAACTGACTGAATTAAGTCTTTAACAACTGAATCATCCCATCTGCCTAAGATCACATCTTGTCCATATTCAAAAATGTTGTCACCGTAAGTCACACTAAAGCGTGAGTGGTTAAAGACTACACACTATTTTTGCATTCTGAATGTCATAAGGGTGAGTAAACAATGACAGAATTTTTTTTTTGGTGAACCATTCATTTAAAGAACCCAAGTAAAATGTTGAACAACGTTCAGGTCCTGTCAGGGTTATGACTAACCTTTTGAAAGAGATTGTTGGTTGAATTAGCAGGAGGATGTGCCGTCACACAAAAGGATTGTGAATGGCATTTTCTTACACCACTGCTCTTTCAAAGCTCTCGGGCTCCTTAAGGGGGATCTGCTGCCATGCTTGATTCTTTCTTCTTCTCTCTCTCTTTCCTACTCTCTCTTTCTCTCTAGCTATCTAAGTGATTTGGATCGTATCGCAGACCCATCGTATCTGCCAACTCAGCAAGACGTGCTTAGGGTTCGCATCCCAACCACAGGGATTATTGAATATCCCTTCGACTTGCAAAGCATCATTTTCAGGTAGAACATTATGATGTTAGATGGGTCTTCCCCCAGTTTTAATTTCTTCATTTTCATGTTGCATGCTGTAAATCTATGCGTTGATTTGGGTTTTTTTTTTGGTTTTGGTTAATTGGGCAATGTTGTAATTATTTTATTTCTTATTTGTTTGTGACGCTGCACAACATCCACTTCTCTGTGATGTTGCTATTAGGGTCGTCCTTGGGGGCCGTTCCCTCAATGTGTTTTTTTCATCTGTCTGTTTTTGCAAACATGTACGAGACGGACGTTTTTACCGTTGCGCCACATCTCACACGAGGGCTGCGTTTTGTAGATGCCGTGTCAAGTTAAAGAAATGCAAGTTTTAATTTTATAGTGTTCTATATAATGTGCGTCTTTTTTTGCGCAAGAACACGTTCAGTCAGAATGGCCTCTTTGGATTATCACTTTTTAAAGTTAACATTTTTAAGTTTGTCTTTGATATATTTTAAGTACTATATATTTCAATACATTCTTGGGTTAAAATTGTGGCCATCAGATTATTAAACCATAATGGTTCATCCTTGTTCTCCCAATCAACAGGTTCTAGGGTCACATTGTTTTTGTAGTTAACACCAATACACCAATTATTTTTGTGTTTGTTCCAAAATCGATTCTTTGAATTTAATTCAACAGCAAAAACTGAGATGCCGCTAAGCAATCTTAATTATAACAATTTTCAAAATATACACAAATTAAATTAAAACGGTGATAATTAGCTTTTAACTCGCAGTACTGTTTTTTTGATTTTCGATTGCTGTTGCAACAAAAGCATTACTACCAACAGCATTTTTGTTTTGCATCTGAGTTCCCAAGTTCAGTCCGACAGCACCAGAGTATGAAGTTACCAATCCTACTTTAGTGAAGACTTGGCTGATTATTTATTGTTTAAAAAAATTGCAGTATTTGAGAGCTAAGCTTTCGCCGTTACTGGATTTGTAATTTTACCACCCGTACTAATGATATTGTACCAAAAGCCTGTAGTGTTGTTTGTTTTTCAAATGTGGTATTGACTTTTTTTATTATTTTTTTTTATTGACTTGTTGTATAATTCAGTCTTTAAAGTTGTTATATTTGAGAACCAAGCCTGAAGGATTCATTATTTCACCACTCGTTTACCCAACTGGGTTGGAAATACTACTGATACTGTATAAAACCTTTTGTATTGTTACATTTTTGTTCTGTATTCCAATCGTATAATTGATGGTCTTTGAAGTATGACCACAAAACCTCACTCACAGTTGAGTTTTTTTTTAACCAGTCAGTTTATCTTGGATGCCAGAGTGTTTGTGTTCTTTGACAATAGCAAGAACAAGACATACAGGTACTTTCACCCATTAAACATTGCAACTGATTGGCTGGAAGCCAAATACATTCCATACAAAAAAAAAAACATTCCCACACAGGCAGGAGTTTGAGTTCAGACCCGCAGAGGGGAATGTCTACAAAACGCAACTAGGCAGGTGATGCGGCAGCGAGAAACCCTCCACAAACCCTCCTTATGTAGAGCAGAGATGAGAGAGCGAGAATCTGAACAGAGGTGATCACACAAGCCTGCAAATCGATTGGAAGCCAGTGTGTCAAACCCCCTCCTACGCACCCTGGCGCCAGAAATAACTTTGCTTACAACATGGTTAGACTCGAAAGGTTCCCTCTTGCTCCATGCTAGACACGTTGAATTAACATGTTTGCTTTTTTGTATTTTTTATTTTTTATTCAGAACTGCTTAACTGCTAAGGAGGTGGAAAGATCACATTCCACGTAAATGCCAAGTTAATCGTACTACCTTGACACCTATAAGCATTAATGCAAATAAGCTGTAGGTGATATTATGAAATAGTAAGGTTATGTAATTTGGTTAGGTAACATACATGGTCAAACTCCTGAACCCCAACCGTTGAAACGTTTTTTTTAAAAATGTTGAACCGTCTTTTTTCTCTCGTTGGTTCCTCGTCCTTCAGAATAAAAGAGCTTATCCTCGTAAGTAGGTCAGTTATACCTCCTGCAGGAATGGAGGCTGGCTGAAGAGGCTTTATTTTCAGTTGTAGCTCCTGAAGGAGTCCATTTATCAAAGCTTTATACCTGGTCACTAGAGACTGAGGTAGCGAGACTGTTGCCTACATAAAGTCCTACTCTGATGTTTGCACAGAGTGAGCTGTAGTGCAGGTGTAGTAAAAAAAATAAAATAAAAAATAGCACAGCTGAGAATTGTGATGATTCCCTTCTGTTTTAGTCTTGTCAATATTTTTTTTATTTAAATAAGGAGCAGTGAGTTTTACCCTTTTATATGAGTGTCTCAGCTTAGAATGGCCCACATTCTAGCTATGCACTTATTTTTGGTGTAGTGTTAAGGCCTATTTAAACAATGAAATGAAAATGCAAAACAAAATGCAGGCGAGAGTTCTGTTCACACCAAGAGTGAAACGAAAAATAAAAAAACATTCTCAAACAGATTTCTTTTGCTTGAAAAAAATAAAATGGCCTACGGCTTGCCAAACAAAGATTTCACTTACTGTAATGCAAAATACGAGGCATCTAATACAAATTTCCTTTGCTGTAATGCAGTACTATAGTGATAGTATAATATAAGTATATTTCGCAGTTTTATAGGGACAAATAGATGGGTAGTTTGACAAGCTTTGATGATTGACAGCCTTCTTTGAATGTTTAAAACTAGTTTAAACTAAGTTTAATGGTTATACAGAGAGAGTGCAGTTTAAAGGCCTTGTGTGGGTTTGTTTACATTTTAAATATTTGACATGGAGTTCGAATTGAGCATTCCGTTGACTCATTTAAATATTCTGTAAATGTAAATCTAAGGTATTTTTTTCTATATTTGATAATCCACTGTGTAAACCTTAAGTCCGATCAGTTAGGAAAGATATAGCACACTATTCTAGAACTGTCTGAAGATCTTTGCCGAATTTGGTGAATGTAGCTTGAAAGCTCTTGGATGAGTTAGTGTTAGAAATGTAGGTCTCTGTTTAAGGATTTTGGGGGGAAAAAACAAGTTTGTAGAAATAACAGCTTTGTCAAGCCAACATAAGAGGTATACTGTTAGAAGTTAGTACCGCTGTTGCAATAACATGTTGCTTGGTAGGTATCATAAATGTATCTTGCACACAGTTCCATTGCATGAGAAATTGCTTTTCATATCACTTTTTGCTCACTTTGTTACTGTTATGAGTCTTTGTACTTGGAGACTAGCAATATCAACTGCTGTTAGCCCCATTGACAGCTGTCTATCAGGAATACCAATTCTAGTCACCTGACTCGAATACTGGTTCCAGTCACATGACTCGAAAGATTGTATCTTCTTTCCATGAGGGTTTTTTTTTTTTTTTTTTTTTTTCCTCCAGGAAAAAGCATTGTTCTGTTGTTAAACCAATTTTTGTTCACAGTGTGAAAATGTCCAGAAACGCATTGTTTTGATTCAAGGTCTTGTGAATAGGCCTTTATTGCTTCATTGAAAACATCCTTTCTCATTTTAATACTTTTTTTTTTTTTTGCATTTCTGTTTTTCCATCTGTCCCGGGGCTTTACTAATTCTGCGCCCAGGTCTTTGAACAAGCTTTCCCTCATTCACGCCATCTCATCTTTCTCCTAGCTCTGTCATGTACACTTTTCTCCTTGTCTTTGAGTGGATGTTGCATATCTGAAACCGTACACTTCTCTCTTTCTTTGTTTGTGGCATGTCTACATGTTTTTGTGTGTTACTTTTGCTTCCTTACTGAGAAATATACAGTTTAAAACTGTCACTTTAATTTCATGTTGTATTTGTATGTCAGAACTAAAGAGGAATGTCTCCGAATTAGGGCTGGGTGATATAGCTAAATATACACACGCACACACACACACACACGCACACACACATATATATATATATATATATATATAATTATATACAGTTGTGCTCAAAAGTTTGCATACCCTGGCAGAAATTGTGAAATTTTGGCATTGATTTTGAAAATGACTGATCATGCAAAAAAACTTTTAAGGATAGTGATCATATGAAGCCATTTATTATCACATAGTAGTTTGGCTCCTTAAATCAAAATAACAAATCACCCAAATGGCCCTGATCAAATGTTTACATACCCTTGAATGTTTGGCCTTGTTACAGACACAAGGTGACACACAGATTTAAATGGCAATTAAAGGTTAATTTCCCACACCTGTGGCTTTTTGAATTGCAATTAGTGTCTGTGTATAAATAGTCAATGAGTTTGTTAGCGCTCACGTGGATGCACTGAGCAGGCTAGATACTGAGCCATGGAGAGCAGAAAAGCACTGTCAAAAGATCTGCGTAACAAGGTAATGGAACTTTATAAAGCTGGAAAAGGATATAAAAAGATATCCAAAGCCTTAAAAATGCCAGTCAGTACTGTTCAATCACTTATTAAGAAGTGGAAAATTCAGTGATCTCTTGATACCAAGCCAAGGTCCGGTAGACCAAAGATTTCAGCCACAACTGCCAGAAGAATTGTTCGGGATACAACGAAAAACCCACAGGTAACCTCAGGAGAAATACAGGCTGCTCTGGAAAAAGACTGTATGGTTATTTCAAGGAGCACAATCTAAGGCTCAGTATCTAGCCTGCTCAGTGCATCCAAGTGAGAGCTAACAAACTCATTGACTATTTATACACAGATACTAATTGAAATTTAAAAAGCCACAAGTGTGGGAAATTAACCTTTAATTACCATTTAAACCTGTGTGTATCACCTTGTGTGTCTGTAACTAGGCCAAACGTTCAAAGGTATATAAACTTTTGATCAGGGCCATTTGGGTTATTTCTGTTATCATTATGATTTAAAAAGGAGCCAAACAACTATGTGATGATAAATGGCTTCATATGATCACTATCCTTAAATAAAAGACTTGATCAGACTTTTTTGCATGATCAGTCATATATATATTACACACACCCACCCACCCACTGATCAGCCACAACATTAAAACCACCTGCCTAATATTGTGTAAACAGTGCCAACCCGCATCTCAGAATGGCATTCTGAGATGCTATTCTTCTCACCGCAATTGTACAGAGCGGTTATCTGAGTTACCGTAGACTTTGTCAGTTCGAACCAGTCTGGCCATTCTCTGTTGACCTCTCTCATCAACAAGGCATTTCAGTCCACAGAACTGCCTCACACTGGATGTTTTTTGTTTTTGGCCCCAAAAATCATGCCACGGTCCAAATCACTGAGATCACATTTTTTCCCTATTCTGATGGTTGATGTGAACATTAACTTAAGCTCCTGACCCGTATCTGCATGATTTTACGCATTGCACTGCTGCCACACGATTGGCTGATTAGATAATCGCATGGATGATTGTTGGTGCCAGATGATCTGGTTTGAGGATTTCTGTAACTGCTGATCTCCTGGGATTTTCACAAACAACAGTGTCTAGAATTTACTCCCGAATGGTGCCAGAAACAAAAAAACATCCAGTGCGTGGCAGTTCTGCAGATGGAATAGCCTTGTTGATGAGAGGGGTCAACAGAGAATGGCCAGACTGGTTCGAACTGACAAAGTCTACAGTAACTCAGATAACCGCTGTGTACAATTGTGAGAAGAACAGGTTGGCGCTGTTTTGGCGGCACGAGGGGGACCTACACAATATTAGGCAGGTGGTTTTAATGTTGTGGCTGATTGGTGTGTGTGAGAGAGAGAGAGAGAGAGTAGTATATATATATATATGTATATATATATATATATATATATATATATATATATATATATATATATATATATATATATATATATAAAATATTCACTAACCGACCACTTTATTAGGTACACCTACTTATTCATGTGATTATCTGATCAGCCAATTGTGTGGCTGCAATGCGTAAAATCCTGCAGATACAGGTCAGGAGCTTCAGTTAATGTTCACATCTGAATGGGGAAAAATGTGATCTCAATGATTTGGACCGTGGCATGATTGTTGGTGTCAGACTGGTTGGTTTGAGTATTTCTGTAACTGCTGATTGCCTGGGATTTTCACGCACATCAGTGTCTAGAATTTACTCAGAATGGTACCCCCCCCAAAAAAAAAAAAACATCAAGTGAAAGGCAGTACTGTGGACGAATACGCCTTGTTGATGATAATGGTCAACAGATAATGGCCAGACTGGTGAGAGCTGACAGGCTACGGCAACTCGGATAACAACCCTGTACGGTTGAGCAGAATAGCTTCTCGGAATGGACAACTCGTCAAACCTTGATGCAGATGGGCTACAACAGCAAAAAACAATGTCAGGTTCCAATTCTATCAGCCAAGAACTGAAAGCTGATGCTGCAGTAGGCCCACCATCTGTTTACCTTAGCAGAAATCGAGATTCATCAGACCAGGCTATGTTTTTCCAGTCTTTAACTGTCCAGTTTTGGTGAGCCTATGCCTACTGCAGCCTCCGCTTTCATTTGTGCATTCTGTGATGCGTTTCTGTCAGTTTGAACCAGTCTGGCCATTCTCAGTTGACCTCTCTCATCAAGGCATTTCCGTCCGCAGAACTGCCGCTCACTGGATGTTTTTTTGGGCACCATTCTGAGTAAACTTTAGAGACTGTTGTGTGTGTGAAAATCCCAGGAGATCAGCAGTTACAGAAATTTTTCCCCCATTCTTATAGTTGATGTGAACATTAACTGAAGCTCCTGACCCGTATCTGCATGATTTTATGAATAGCACTGGTGCGACAATTGGCTGATTAGATAATGGCAAGAATAAGGTTTACAGGTGTACCTAATAAAATGCTCCGAGTATATTGTAAAAAAGTGTATGTACAGTATGTTTTTTGCAGTATGTACAGTATAGCTTTTTGACTATTTGTATGTGACCTTCAAATAGATTTTTCAATAACAAATATATGAAACATTTTAATACATGAGAAATTACATGCAGGGACTTGCAGGATGTGAATATTTGAGTGATGCAAGCAAATAATTGAATCTCAGTTTTGAATCAATTAAATGAAATGGCCGGTTTGAACCGATTCACTGAAATGAATCGAAATTACCAACTGTAATGCTGTTTTTGTTAGTGTAAATCGAAGTTGCTATTAAAATATCGGTCTTGACTCTCAAACTCGAGTCACGAGACAAGGAAGTATCGCTAAATTAGTGTCAGACTTTTTAGGAAATGTAATATCATTCATTACGCACCATTGTGAATATCACAATGATTATATTGTTCCATCGCCGGCAAAATAGTCGCAAATATGTTGTGAAAATTTCATCTATTGCCCTGCTACGTACATGACTGCAGAGAAGTACATTCGCCCTCAAATTCTCCAGCACCACGATTGCAAATAAAATAATATTTGCATGCTATATTCTCATCTCAGTAGTCCTGTAATTTGACATTAGATTGGTGACATCCTGCCTCTGCTGTCATGGTTAGAGCTTCTGTTGTTTGATTCATAAGAAACACTGAAGTTTGATTCTATTATCCAAACGGTTAATAACCTGGAAAACGCACACTGACCCAACTTAATTTGTGTATGTCGGCAAGAATAAATTCCCAATGTAATAAGATTAACCTCATGATTTTTCTGGCAGAATGCTAATTTAATATTTACTGGCGTGATTTTTAAGAAGTATCTAATTTTGTATGACAAGTGATTCCATCTTTGAGTAGAAGACCTATTAGTTTTTGGTGGCATGCAAGGCCACTACATTTAATTTGCAATTGGTTATGAATCAGCTCTGTCCAAACAATTATTACTCCCAATTCAATTGTGCAACTAAATGTTTTAAAACCAGCTAAGAGTGTAAACAGGAACATTATTACTTGAAGACGAATCTAGTACCTCTTTTCCACCAAAATGTTGTTTGCGTCAGGTGCTTGGCCAAGGGATCTGCAAACCTGTTTTAGAACCAGCCGGCATTTCCACTGAATCCAAATGACCGTTACTTGGGGTTCATACTAATCAATCAACACACAATTTTATATACATTTATAATGCAATTTGGGTGCTTTTAAGTGTAGACGATTCGTTGATTTATAATGGGAGCAATCTAGATACGTTTTGCTTCATCCTAACCAAATGAAATTGGTGTTTCTTTTTTCAACTTTACATGGGCATGTTATCACACCCACCTTTTCAGTGGAAATGTGTGGAATGGGGCCTGATTGGGCACCAGCACTGTGTCAGTGGAAAATGGTTCCCTTTATGTCTACTCATACGTTCTTACCTCCATCTCAGGATGGTGGACGTTGGAGGGCAAAGATCAGAGCGCAGGAAGTGGATCCACTGCTTTGAGAACGTCACATCCATCATGTTCTTGGTTGCCCTGAGCGAATATGACCAGGTCCTCGTGGAGTCTGACAATGAGGTAATGTGTGTGGGGTTTTTTTTTTTTTTTTGTGTCTGAACTGGTTTGAGTATGTGGAAGAGAAAGTTGTCCCAGATGTTGTACAGAAGCAAAAAGATTTGATTAGACTTAACACCCTCATCTTCCTTAACTGGTTAATTTCTCATAGCGTCTATATGGATTTTTATCTTAAGAACAAGGATATTGAGGTGGTTCAGTGAATTTTGAATTGTTTTTTTCCCCACACGAAATATAGGATTTTTAAACAATACCGGTTAACCCAGTAATACTGTTTTATTAATTGTTTTATGGGTATTGAAAGTTACTGTTGCTGACTGGACTGAACACTTGGTCTGTGAAGACAAAAAAAAAAACACAAAAAAAAAAATGGTATTACATTACCACACAACCTAAAATCCATGGTATTACCATGGTACGCATCCTAAAATTGGTAATGGTAGCACTTTTTTTTTTTACAGTACTGTTCTACATTTACATACTATAAAATTACAACAACTATAGTAATTACAAAGTACTAACCCTAACCTTAACCCATATTAAGTACATGTAGTTAGTTACCTTATATTACCCCATACTTTCTTTGGTAAGTACACAAAGTATACTGAAAGTACACATACTGTAAAATAAAGTGCAACCCTGGTATTACCATGGTACACGTCCTAAAAACTATTGTATTACCATGGTACGAGTCCTAAAAACTGGTATTACCATTATACACTTCCTAAAAACTAGTAGAATCATGGGACCAATTCTAAAAGCTATTGTATTACCATGGTACACGTCCTAAACACTACTGTATTACCATGATTCACATCTTAAAAACGATTGTATTACCATAGTACACGTCCTAAAAACTGGTATTACCATGATTCACATCCTAAAAAATATTGTATTATGATTCACATGATAAAAACTGGTATTACCATTATACACTTCCTAAAAACTGGTATTACCATGGTACACGTCCTAAAAACTACTGTATTACCATGATTCACATCCTACAAACTGGTATTACCATGGTACACGTCCTAAAAACTACTGTATTACCATGATTCACATCCTACAAACTGGTATTACCATGATACACGTCCTAAAAACTGGTATTACCATGGTATATATCCTAAAAAATATTGTATTATGATTCACATGCTAAAAACTGGTATTACCATGGTACACTTCCTAAAAACTGGTATTACCATGGTACACGTCCTAAACACTACTGTATTACCATGATTCACATCTTAAAAACGATTGTATTACCATAGTACACGTCCTAAAAACTGGTATTACCATGATTCACATCCTAAAAAATATTGTATTATGATTCACATGATAAAAACTGGTATTACCATTATACACTTACTAAAAACTGGTATTACCATGGTACACGTCCTAAAAACTACTGTATTACCATGATTCACATCCTACAAACTGGTATTACCATGATACACGTCCTAAAAACTGGTATTACCATGGTACATATCCTAAAAAATATTGTATTATGATTCACATGCTAAAAACTGGTATTACCATGGTACCAAACCTAAAAACTGTTATCATGGTACTCATCCTAAAAACTGTCATTTACCATGGTACAGTTCCTAAACTGGTATTACCATGGTACGAGTCCTAAAAACTGGTATTACCATTATACACTTCCTAAAAACTGGTATTACCATGGTACACGTCCTAAAAACTACTGTATTACCATGATACACGTCCTACAAACTGGTATTACCATGGTACATATCCTAAAAAATATTGTATTATGATTCACATGCTAAAAACTGGTATTACCATGGTACACTTCCTAAACTGGTATTACCATAATTCACATCCTAAGAAATATTGTATTATCATGATTCACATGCTAAAAACTGGTATTACCATGGTACGAGTCCTAAAAACTGGTATTACCATGGTACACGTCCTAAAAACTACTGTATTACCATGATTCACATCCTACAAACTGGTATTACCATGGTACTTGTCCTAAAAACTGGTATTACCATGGTACACATTCTAAAAATTATTTATACAAGTCCTAAAAACTATTGTATTACCATGGTACGCGTCATAAAAACTGGTATTACCATGGTACACATCCTAAAAACTGGTATTACCATGGTACTCTTCCTAAAATCTATTGTATTATCATGATTCACATCCTAAAAGCTATGGCATTACCATGGTTCATGTCACCTGCACTATGGCATTCACATCCCAGACCAAAGTTCCGTTTTTACAGCAGAGGCCCGTGCTCTACTTCTGGCTCTGGAACATATTGAAAATGTAAAAGAGCGGAACTTTATTGTACTCACTGACTCAAAATCCTGTCTTCAAGCACTGGAATCTTTGAAGATGGAACATCCCATTATTGTTGATATTTTAATGAAAGCAAATCAGCTGTAGAGGAAAAATTACAACACAATATTTTGTTGGATTCCGGGACATGGCGATCTTCTTGGAAATAAGCAAGCAGACACGGTCGCTAAAAAAGCTCTCACAGAAAGAATTAAAGAGTGCAGAATCCCACCCTTGGACCTTTAGCCCCTATTCAACCACTATATTTTAAATAAATGCCAAATGGATTGGGAAGGATGTCTTAAACTATTTGAAATAAACCCTATGGTTGGAATAAGATACACTTATCCCTTAAAATCTAGACAAGACCAAGTGGTGTACACAAGGTGTCGTATAGGCCACACTAGACTGACCCATGGGTATTTATTGAAGGGTGAACAACCACCAAAATGCCAATATTGTAACACCCCTTTGACTGTGAAGCATGTGCTCCTGACCTGCCCTATTTTTTAACATCATGAGACAACGCTTTTTATCTGGAAAAACCTTGAAAGACTTGTTTTGTAAGATGTGCCCAGGAAAGTTCTTGGAATTTCTATCAAAAGTGCAACTAAAGGATCTTTTTATAGAATTGATTTACTGTACTGGATTGAATAGTCTTTTTTCTATGTATTGTTTTTGCAAGGTGTGTTGTATTTATTAATTGTTTGATCGCCAGCTGTATTTGCCATGAAATAACCATTGTAGCTGATATGGCAATAAACACCAAACAAACCAACCAACCATGGTTCACATTCCTAAAAACTATGGCATTACCATGGTTCATGTTCTATAAACTGGTATTGCCATGGTACATATCCAAAACGCTATAGTATTGCCATGGTACATGTCCAAAAAATGTGATATTACTGTGGTAGGAGTCGAGAAAACCAGTGTACTGGTACATGACCAAATTGAATGGTAATGCCATCATACTTTTTTTTTTTAGTTTGATAGAGTTCTGCAAATCAGTTTCCCTAAGGTCTTTTTGATAATTAGTTTGCAAATGGTTTAAAAACTGAAAAACCATGTTCCTAATAGTTTCCTATAGAGCTCTGTGGCCAATGATGACTATAGAACCCCATTAGCCATAATACAATCAAACCACAGTTATGCTCAATGATGCATTAGCCCTTAATGCAAGCACAGCAGGGCCATCCTCTCATTATGGACTTTTTGGTTTTAAATCATACAGAATCGAATGGAGGAGAGCAAAGCGCTGTTTCGCACAATCATAACCTACCCCTGGTTCCAGAACTCTTCAGTCATTCTATTCCTCAACAAGAAGGACCTGCTGGAGGAGAAGATCATGTACTCTCACTTGGTGGACTATTTCCCTGAATTTGATGGTAAATATTTCTCTAACAATTTAAGTTTCAGATAAAGCCTGCAGTGACACCATGTGGTAGACATGTGAACCTCAATTACATGTTGAAATGAAAATACAACATGATGATTCCTCCACTCTGAGGTGGCATTCACACAGGAAATGTTCTTGCATTCCAGATTCACTTTTTTTTTAATTCAGTTTTGTATTTAGTGAACTTGTTTAGGGGTGAACAGATTACTTCCAGAATTTGTCTTAAATGGATTTTGCAGATAACTGTCGTCATTTGATAAACAACATATTTGGTTTTGGTATTTCAGTTTTTTTTTAGTTTTCGTCTTCGTATACAATAACAACCCTTGTGTGGACGCCCCTTAAAGAGCACATTTTTGAGTTAGCTTTTAAGTTTCATTTAATTTTTAGTTTTACTTTTGAATGCCCCCTAAAGAGCACATGTTCCATGTTGGTTCTCGGTCATCATGCCTAGCTTAGATGAGGGCTAGTTGAATTTATTACTAACCTCTCCACCAACCCACAGGTCCGCAGAGGGACGCCCAGGCAGGCCGCGAGTTCATCCTGAAGATGTTCGTGGACCTGAACCCGGACAGCGATAAGATCATCTACTCGCACTTCACTTGCGCTACAGACACCGAAAACATCCGCTTCGTCTTCGCAGCGGTCAAGGACACCATCCTGCAGCACAACCTCAAAGAGTATAACCTGGTGTGAGAGGGAGAGACCAAAAGAGAGAGAGAGAGAGACACCTGCAGCCCACATATGGCTGAAAGCACTACACACTTCTATGTATTAGACACATGCACAATAATTGACCGCTTCACCCCATTAGCCACTGGATCTTCATGTTCTTAGTCCTTTTTATTTGCCTGTTTTTCTCTCTGGATGAGTTGACTCTTGGCATACCCCTCCAGTTAATAGATGTATCATCTTCTCTCCCTTGTTGGTTCTCAGTTTATCATGAGGGCTGGGCCATTTAAGTGGTGCCTAATGATAAATGGCATTAATTTGCTTGGTAGATGGGCTGCAGGTGAGCTCTACCTGAGTGGAACTGAGGTACGAACTTAACGGAAACACTCTGGGTGAAGATGCACGCATCCGTAATGAAGAGTGGGCAAGATTCTTAAAGGACATCCTGTGCTCTTCATTGAGTCTAAACTTCACCTCGTATCACTGAATTTAACCAGGTGTAAGTTTAGCCATTAGATGCTACGACACTAGAGGAGGTGGAGGCGATTAGATTTGATTTAATACTATATTAGGGGTCATGTATAGAGATTCAAGTTTATCCATTACTACTGGCATACTTTAAAGAGAGATGATGCACCACATGACTTTTTTCTGTAATACTAGGAAGATTAAATGAGTAATGAAAACCACACCAGTTTTCTAAATGTCATTGGATTTTGTTTTTACAACTCTAACAAAGTTCCTCCTTCCCGAAATTGTTTGCGACATTTGCCAGGCTACCCACTTCCTTGTGTTCACAAATGTTCTCTTCATGAGGCATACTGTTTTCTTAAGTTCGATATTTGCCAGTATTGGGTATATAATCAGTACAATTAAAGGGATAGAGCTAGTATGTTAAGATATTTACGGAAGGTTGCGAAAGATTGTGATTTGTTTACATGCTTCGTCACAAATCAATTTAATTTTTGGTCTTTGAACAGAGAAATCAAAAAGGATTTCCCAGCCAATTCATTCAAGTTTCTACACAGTATAACATGAATATTTGCGTGGATTTTGTTGTCAGGAGTTTTTGTAGATGTGGTGAGGAACTTTGAAATCGGAATATCCAGTGATTCAGATGTTCATAAATATGTTCGTTCCATTAATTCTTTGGGCAGCGCAGTACAAAAGTGCTATATAGAGTGAAATCAATTTGTTTATTTATGTAATTTATGGACCAGATATATAATGATGTGGAAAATTGGACTCACTTTTCCGCATGACCGCACTACAATGAAAGCGGGGATTGAGTCTGTACTGCTGTAAAAAATCCATTGGCAAGTGATCTACTTTTGGTATTTTGTAATTGATTGTCACAGTTCTGTTTTTTTTTTTTTTTTTTTTTTTTTTTTTTTTTTTGAATATTTGAAATGCTTAAATGGGAAGTTGAATTTCCACTTCATGAACGTCGCTTTATGCAAATAGGAAATTGAGAATTTAACTGGTCTCTGCTTGCATTTTTGTAATTTGAGAGTTTGCTCTCGGTTTCGTAGTACCTTATCTTCTTGCTTGATAGCTGTTTGGATTCCTTAGTATGTTTCATAAATTTGTTTTGGTTTTTTGGTCTTTACAACGTAATTCAGGTGAGTTTTCATACTTTCATAAGGGCTAATTTTGGGCGGAGCTGACAGAATGAAAGGACTCTATGAAGACTATAGAGCAATAGGTACGCTGAAGTGGGTATAAGAATTAGGGACAGCGTGGTGACTCCTGCAATTTCCATAGGTTCAGCTTGCAATGCGTCCAGGGAACACCTTGAAATTAAAGATATTTCTGGTCATGTGAGGTCCTCGCGATCTTCGGAATGGATAAAGTCCTCCTTTTAAAAAAAAAAAAAAAGTGTTATTCGTTATCTCAAGTAAGCTAATGCATTTGGACTGACTGCTTTCTCCAGAGTACAATCAAGTTAATTCAATAAATTGAGAGGTTAAGTGTTAACCGCTTTCCTTGGTTGTGATAAACGGTGTTTGTTTCACAGTTGTGTCGTGCATGTATGGTTTTGGGGCCACAACGGTTGAACATATTACTCTTGAGGCTCGTTTACTAGTCATTTTATGGCACACCGTACATTTCACTGTTTTTGGACAACTTGAGAGTTTTATTGCACATTGGCGCATGTTCACAGAGGGACTCTGTCTTATTCTGTTGAATTGGCTTTGTATTATATCTTGACAAAATAGAAGCTTGAGAAAATATGAATCTACATTGAACCTGAGAAGAGACAAAAGCCGCGCTTTTAACAAAATATATGAAACACAGTCAACGTAGTCACTTATTGACAAAAAAAATTTCACCAGTTTGTTTTACCTGTTATTGAATGTATTTTACGAAGTTTCTCTAACTGTGACAGTTTGTTCTGTTTGGAAGTGTCGGGTTGCACATCTTTGAAAGGATGCAATTCGTATGCATTTTCCCACAAACATAGCTGTATATATTTGCCGTTCTTTGCATTTAAATAATCACTTAAGCTTTCTTTACATACAGTATGCATTTGAAACTTTACAGTGCATTTTGCATTTATTGTTTTGCCAAATTGTCAGAACATCGAATTCTTAACTGAACAACCCTCCCATACCAGGCCAGTTAAGCTGCTTTTTTTGGTTTATTTTTCGTTTCTCAAATATCCCATTGCATACAGTAATGTTTCTGGGTGAATCTTCATATTCCATTTTAAACTGTACGTTTACTTGGATGGGATGGTACTGTCAGTTGTCAATATGCCAATTTCGAACTCTTGTTGCAATTTAAAAGTGGAGGTACTGCAAATTATGACGGCATTTTTGAACGTGTGGAAGTTTGACGCTTGTGTATATACAGGCTTTATTATTAAGGGCTAGGCCTAATCTGCACCTGAGAAACTACAAATTCATTCATTCATTATCCTGCAGAAAACACTGAAGCTAGTCATTTTGTACCCATTAAGTACTGAAGTACAGCAAAAACATTAGAATTTGTTGCGCAGATGGTAAAAATAGATTTGATTTCTGAAGTGCTGTCCATCAACATAGTGTTTTTAAGATTTTTGTCATTCTCAAAAGTTTGTGGTGAAGGTTGATATGTTTTCCTCCCTGGGTCAATGCACTGAACCTACTCTGCCGTAAGTAATGGAACTGACTCCACTCCTGTGATGAATCTGTTCCTCCAAACTTGTTCCTGGTACTTGGAGAGATGCAAACACTAATGAATAGAAATTATGCTTTTGCTTGAGGTCCACACTGTTGTGATGGATGCGTACAATATGAAGCTATCTTTTACTTTATTTTCTGATGTCGATGCATTACCTGAACAATTGTATGTAGGACACTTTAATATAATACATTTGTTTTTGATAAAACAGGTTAAAAAATAAACTTGTGTAGTGGTGTATAAAATCAAAGTATTGTATTACTTTGTAATGTATTTCTTGTTCAGTTGGTTGCTCTATTTTTATTTTTTTTTAATTTTTTTTTTTTTAAAAAGCATACCAAATGTAAATGATGTACTATATTGAGTGTGCCAATCCCTTTGATTTGTAGAGCCAGACTCTTTACAAGTGCCAATGTTGTGGAAATCATTTAAAAAAGGACTAGTGTATTTTATGGTCCGGTTTTTAAAACAAATAAACATTAAGTATGTGATTATGGTAAATAACGCAACAGGAAAAGGACAATTTTATTCTGTATTCAAGAATAAAGATGACAAACTGCTGTTTTTAAAAGAAATTACATTTTAATTGCATGTGGTTGTTTTCGGTGGAGAGGGCTGGGTAAAGGAGAAACTGTATTAACGTGAAACCCTGCTGACAAGGGGCTTAATTATTGTTCATTACAGTATTTTAGACATATTTCTTTTTTGTATCTTTCATTTCAACCACTGTTGCCTGAACCTCATTCATACATGAAAATGACTTTCATAGCCTTCTCCTTTAAAGAAAAAAATATCAATTTTAAATTGGAATAAACTTTGTTCCTATACTTCTGGTTTTGTGCTGGGCTTCATTTACAGCATTACCTTAATGAAAGCTGAGCAAGATGTCATCTTATAGATATTTACCATAGTTTACATTGCAGTTATTGCTACTACAATAAAACTTGCGACTTTATTTGATATTAGTTATAACAATCTTCAGAAAATTAAATTAAGATTCGATCATACACTATTTGAAGGAGATCCAGTTTTCTTGATATCAAAAACTATGCTTACTAAAGTAATTGAGCCTTGAAACTGTGTTTACCACTGTGAGTTTCTGTAAGGGTCTACCAAAAATCATGAAATGAATATAAATTAAATTTTTGGACAGAATAATAGATAAAGAGTGAAAGTTAAAATTTTGACACCAGGCATGGGTTTACAATGTCACCCAACACCACAGGCACGAACACACAGGCTAACATCAGATTACACCCAGTCATTTTTCAAGATCATGAATTCGGAGGCTTTTTCAAATTCAAGTTCTTGTGATATAAAAATGACGCCACAGGCCTGTCTGCGTGAAATGTGATGAATAGGAGAAGCCGGCAGTGGCTATGCTAATAGGCTAACAGGCTTAGCTAACTGGAGAAAACAGAACAGAGAAAGTTTAATTTCACCATTTATATCTTCGGTTTAATAATATGATATGTGACATATAATTTAAAAGTTATTCTTTGTTATATTTACACAATTAAGACAACAGTAGTCATACAGCAATTCCATGTGATATTAATACTTCTTTTAGCCAATAGAATCGCTTTATGATCAAAATAATCATAGACGTCTCAATATGCGCTTTGAATTTTTTTTTATTTTATTTTATTTATTTATTTTACTTGACACGCAGTTAAAAAAAAAAAAAAAAAAAAAAACAGCGCTCCAGCACGAGGTGCTGGGGGAGGGGGGAAAACAATTGTTCGATTTAAACGTTTAAACAGTTGAAATCGACGGTCAAAAACGTCTGAAAACGATTTATAAAAGAGCAATGGTAGACACAAAATCGTGTTCGCGTTCCAAACGATCTAATCAAACTTTGAATTGAATGTTCAGACGATTCCCACAACATGCTGTTTAAACGTTTACATCGAATATTCGAATGTGCGAATGTACTGTCTCTTAGAGGACAGGGCGGGATTTTTAAAAAAAAAAAAAATTTCCTGAAATTTGCGTTCCCTCCAGTATAGTTTTATGTGCCCTCACAACAGTTTGTGTTCCCTCGCAAAAAGTTTTGCGTGCCCTCGCAACAGTTTGCGTCCCCTCACAATAAGTTTTGCGTGCCCTTGCAACAGTTTGCGTTCCCTCACAATAAGTTTTGCGTGCCCTCGCAATAGTTTGCGTTCCCTCACAATAAGTTATGCGTCCTCTCTGAATAAGTTTTGAGTTTCCTTGCAATAAGTTTTGCGCGCCCTCTCAATAGTCTGTGTTCCCTTGCAAAAAGTTTTGCCTGCCCTCGCAATAGTTTGCGTGCCCTCACAATAGGTTTTGCGTACCCTTGCAATAATTTGCATTCCCTTGTAATAAGATTTGCGTTCCCTCGCAATAAATTTTGTGTGCCCTCGCAATAGTTTGCGTGCCCTCACAATAGGTTTTGCGTACCCTTGCAATAGTTTGCATTCCCTTGCAATATGTTTTACGTGCCCTCGCAATAGTTTGTGTTCCCTTCCAATAATTTTGTGTCCTCTGAATACGTTTCCTCGTAATACGTTTTGTTCCCTCACAATAGTTTGTGTTCGTTCCCTCGTAATAGTTTGCGTTCCCTTGCAATAAATTTACCATTGTTTTACTACAGTAACCATATTTAAACCATGATATTTGAAGTGAACCCATAGTGATAGTACAAGAAAACAAAAACTATGGCAATAAACATCCTAATTTGAAAGTTATTATGGTTTTAATATACAAATACCACAGTTTAACTATTTTTACTATAGTAGCCTAATATTGCAGACTGTAATAACAATAGTTACCTATTTCAGAACAAAAATCCCACTCTAGGGGTTCCGTACTAATGCTGTTGGGGGCCACATCCACACTAATACATTTTCGTTTTTCGCCTCTCATCCACATTATAATGGTGTTATCCGGCACCAGAAACTGAGCGTTTCGAAAACGCTCTCCATTAGCATACTTTGGAAAACGATGACGTTAGGAAACTGATAACTGGAGTTTTAGTGTGAATGTGGCCTAGGTAGGGCAGTTCAATAGGATTTGAAACACCTCCACATTTACTCACCATCCATACAGACAGCAGCAGCAGCCATCATCTCCTAAAACTCCACTTCATATTTTGCACAGCCAGCCACTTGATTTCCTCCAACCAAGGAGGAGAGACGAGTCCTTATCTGAGCTCATTCCCAACCTGCAAACGGAGAAGAAATACAACATAAGCCCACCCGACTGCAGCAAATCGTCGATTTGCAAAACGGATTTCTTTTCCATACCGAATGCGTGTTAAAGAGCGCGCTCAGTGCGGCACACACCAGGCTGCTTTATTGCCATAGCAGCAGCGCGAGCTGCATGTAGCTGCCACAAGAGCCTCAGCTAGCGAGCAAACAAAGAAAACACAGGCAAATATAAACCTCGTCTCTTCAAACCGCTTAACTGTTCTTTGACGAGGAGAAGGCAAGACCCCGAAGACAAAAACTGACATGATGTTTCCACAATCCAGGCACTCGGTAAGTGTTAATCGAGCCGTTTTGTGGCGCTATGTTGATGTTGTTAGCTGGGCTGAGCTTAGCATTGGCAGGAGAGGCAACTGTGTGCAAGCTGAAACTTATCGCGAAGATTAAATATTTATCATGCATTTTATTATGCTAGTCTTTTCTCATTTATCAACCACAACGTTTGTCAAAATAATCCACTAATGCATGTTTTGGCAGAGTGATTTGGCAAATGGGAACAATGTAGATGTGTGAATGGAGTGGCGGTAACATTTAACAGTTGGTGAATTTTGTGTTGATATGTGTAAGTTGGCAAAATAAATATGTTAAAACCCCTAAATCTAGTCAGTTCTAAATCCTAAACCTCTTAAGTCTAGTCGCTTCCTCTGCTAAACCTTTCTGTGCTTTGCAACTGTGCATGGTATTGCGATATTTCAGAGCACCCCGACTCATTAGAAGAATTATTTACATGGTATATGTTGACATCTTTCAGTATGTAATGTTGAATTAGTTTTTTATGGTAAATAGACACAATTTCAGCCAGAAGGGAAATGGATGAATGCCAGATTCTTATGTCAGCATACGATAAGCTAAATAATGTACTTTTTTTCTTTTTTTTTCTTTTTTTTTTTTTGGCAGAATACAAGAGTTTTTTAGACATTTGGCAAAAAATCTAGGGTGTAAATCAGTTATGGCATATATTTGCATTATGCAAGATAAGCAGAAAACTTGATCATCTGACCAAAGGAGAGAGAGCCTGCAACCATCACTTTAGTATAGAAGATTATAAACTCATTTATGGATTGGGTTGCACATAGTGAGTGTTGCTTTCTGATCAACCTACATTAACTAACCTTGGTAAGTAGTGAAAGTGGGTTTATCTGTGGTCAGGCCATTCGTGATATGTCTAGACATATTCAGAGCTTTGCTTGTTAAAGTTTTGCATGTGGTAAGTCAATATGGTTACCACACCTCAAGTTTCTTGCATGCTGTTACTAATTAATGAGCTAACATTGCAGATATTTTGATTGTGCTCTCTTAATTCAAGTTGTACCATATTTGTTAGTTCTAGAAGCAGTCACATTGGTTTTTAGAAGTCTTGAGGTTTTGAGCGAGATAATTTGGAGTGCTTTGCAAACGTATTATTTTGTCATATTTTACCGCAGTCAGGCTAGTTGTTAGAGGAATACCAGGGTTGTCATGGAAAACCTGGAATTTTGGAGACTTGTATCTCTGCAGAACAAAAATGGGCTTTTCCCCATCAGTGGGCATTTTGAAGCCATTGAGATTCCCTACTTTCATTGGTTAGTTTAGAAACACCCATCCTGGTTTGGAAACGCCCACTGATTGCTACACTGAGGCCTTGTTCAGACTGCCACTAAAAATCAGATATTTTGCATATCCAGATTGTATCCAGATGAGTTTTTGATAGTCTGGACATCAAAAAACCACATGAAATCTGATTTTTCAGAATCTGATTCAAACCACATCGAGAGGTGGTTTCAAATGCGATTGTAATCTGATTTTTTTACATGTGTCTCAGTCCGGATGCTCTGGCTGCTCAAATCGGATTTCAAATTGTCTTTTGCGTCACTCTTAACGCGACACACAACGATGACGTCAAAAATCTGTGACTGCAGCACGGAACATCACAATATTTACCATTCTCCTCTGTCGCTGAGTTTTTCTTGTGCGACGGAGGAGTTCTGCACCGCGACTGGACAGGGCACTTATTTGGAGAGCGAGATGATGCACCTCCATTGTTTCCGCATCTGTTTTGAAAGCATTGTCACGTGGTTACGCCTACGTCGTTACCAAAGCAACCCATGCAGATAGGTTGGTTATGTCTGAATGTGCAAATCTGATTTGATCACTTGCAATTAATAGTGCGGACAGTCTGCCTGATAAAATCTGATTTGCCTGCAGTCTGAACATAGCCTGAGATTCCCTACTTTCATTGAATAGTTTAGAAATGCCCATCCTGGTTCGAATTTTGTGGCTTTTAGACAATTAATTATGAGACTGTCTAATAGTTAGTGCACTCCTAAAAGAATGAACTTTTAGCAGATACACGCTTTTTAAACGTTACAGTATTTCTTTTCCATGAACTGTAACAAAATATTGATGACTCCTCTTGTACTCAGGGGCGTATCCAAATTTTTGTCCAATAAAATGCTCTGAAGAATGAGAATGCCCCTTAATTTAATACAAATTTCCACTAGCTGGATTTCCATCCACTTATTTGTATGCACATTTTGGAATATTGCATAAAAAATGCTGGATGCAAATAATATCTCCAAAATGAGCATAAAAACCAAATACGCTCGCATGAGGTGGATAAATGTTTTATTCCATAAGAAGACATGCGTGAAAACAGTGGAAACAAGTGTACCAAATGTATTCCTACATGATTTTGAATAGGAATATACCCTCACTGAGCACTTTATTAGGAACACCTGTACACCTCCTTATTCATGTGATTATCTATTCAGTCAATTGTTTGGCAGCAGTACAATGCATAAAATCATGCTGATACGGGTCAGGAGCTTCAGTTAATGTTCAAATCAACCATCAGAGTGGGGAAAAATGTGATCTCAGTGATTTCAACCGTGGCATGATTGTTGGTGACAGACAGGCTGGTTTGCGGATATCTGTACCTGCTGATCTCCTGGGACTTTCACGCACAACAGTTTCTAGAGTTTACCCAGAATGGTGCCAAAAACAAAATACATCCAGTTCTGCGTACGGAAATGCCTTGCTGATGAGAAGGGTCAATGGAGAATGGCCAGACTGGTTTGAGCTGACAGAAAGGCTACGGTAACTCAGATAACCACTCTGTACAATTGTAGTGAGCAGAATAGCATCTCAGAATATACAACATGTTGAACCTTGTGGCGGATGGCCTACAACAGCAGAAGACCACGTCTGGCACTTTAGTAGGACCATAGTGTTCCTAATAAAGTGTTAAGTGAGTGTAGATACGCATCAAAAAAGTCTTGTGACTTTGCCAATATCATCGCATAGCAAGTAGTTTATTACATTTAATAAAACGGCAACAGTGGATTTAACTTTTCTATTTTGGGCCCATTCCTCCAGAAGTGACGATTTTGTTCTTGTAAAGACATGGGATGGAAACACTGCTGTATTTGCAAATTGTTTTTGCGATTAGTTAAATTTTGCATGTAAATTAATTGTATAACTTGGATGGAAACATGACTTCTAACTAGTAATAACAAGTAACAAATCATGGTTCACAGCTGTTATGTGATCGAAGGGCTATTGGTTATTTTAAGAAGAAGCAAGCCTTTTTGATATGTCCCGTCCCAAGTTTCTGTTTCAATAGAAAATACGCCAACACAGGAAAGAAAACTGTGCTCATCATAGCATATTTATGGGCTCTTTGAAATTGTGATTGTTTTTTTTTCAGGGCCTTGAAAAAAATCATAGAAATTAATTATGTTGGCTTAATTAAGCCACCATACTGTTATTCTACAGACTTGGTTTAAGGTTTTCTAAAAATTCCAAGCCACATTACAGTGACGTAACATTCAAACAGCCCAAGACTATTCAAATCCAATTGTCCAAAAATTCAAATGTAAACAAACCCAAACAAGGCCTTCAATCTGCTTTAAGCAAGGGCCCGTATTCACAAAAAATCTTAAGGCTAAAAGTAGCTCCTAACACGGAAATTTAGGAGCAACTCTTAAAAATTAGGGGTGTACCACTCCTGAAATGGAGAGCGCGCAAGAGTAGAGAAAGGCATCGGGGAATGAAAACATCACCAACATCTCCCGAACCGTTGTCTCGTCATTATTTTCTTCTGTGTTTTCCCCTGTTGTGTGCAAATCAGTGCAATAATGGGTGCGAGCTCATCTTTCATGTTGTTTGTTGGCTTCTCATCACGAAAAAACTCTCCCGTTGCTATGTGCATGGGTTTGTGAAAGAATTTCGGGATCGTAGTTTCATTCGGGCACAAATGGTCATGTGTTTGAGACAGCTGGTCTGCAAACAGTAGTGTTTGTGCACTTGACTTTAGTGAATGCACTTAACTCGTGTTTTTGTTTCTACATCTGTCTTTGGCGTGCGCAACTGCTCTGCCGTGATTTAAACTGAACTCAGAATCGATTCTGATTCTTTTGAGAATCGATTCAGAATCGTTTGAGTATGAATCTCAATGCATTGCTGAATCGATTTTTTCCCCCACCCCTAGAAGCCGACATCTAGTTAGATCTTAAAATGCCAGGGAAAAGTAACACAAATTTCTAGTGACTATAAATCTTTATTATAGAAATTGCTTTTTGTGAGTGCGATCTCTGTAAAGCAATGTTTAGAAATCCGTACCATCACAAATTATTGGGAAAGTCATGGAAGTTCAATTGTCAAAAAATCTGGGTTTCTATAACAGCACCTTTCACTTTTCTAATCTTGTTTCATGCTACAGTGACAAAATGAGGAAAGATTTAAATTGTCTTGTTTCAGGTGTTTGATTTGAGATTGTGAAACTGCACACCTCACAGTCTGATAATGAATGACCAACAGGGAACATGTGAAAATGTGGGCCTTAGTTTTAAGCAGCACTACTTTGTTGCCACGGCACTGAAAAGCAATGACTTTTCACCAGGCTTGACGCAGAAGGTGTTTACTCTGACCAGCCTGAATGGCTAATGACATGAATTGTTCACCCTGGCATAGTCATCCACCAAGACTTACATGCAGCCTTTTTGTTAAGTCGGCGCCCACCACAGCCATTTCACACGAAGACTTTCACCGTAGAGTGAAAAACAAAAGTACTATGTCTTGCCTTCACGTTGTACAGTAACGTGAAAGGTTACAACATTTCCCCATCATATAGTGCCGCAAAGGAAGTGCCATCAGCATTTTTGATGAATTAACATCCTCTTCTTTAAACTCCACCATGACAAGGTTCTTTAGATATGGTTGTATCCTTGTGATTGTATTTATAACGAGACATACCTCCTTGTTTTGATCCATAAAGACACAGTAACACTAGGCTTTGAGAATGCGAATTAGTTCAGACAGGATATGATGTCACGCTCAAGGGCTTCTGGTTTTAATAAATAGTAAATCACAAATAACAAATAATTTTATATTCAAATTGGTAAAATATATCATAATTGCCTACAACAATAAAAACATGCTGTGAAGGACTCCACAAACAGAAGGGAAGGAGGACACAGGGAAGCGGGTTTTTCCAGACTCAGGTAAGGCTTTTAATCAGCCACTTCAATGCTTTACAGCTTCACAAACTCAACAGTTTCAGAGGCATGTAGGCACTCAAACTCATTAACTTCACGAACAAACACATCAGCTTCCACGAGCACTGTAGGCTCCCTTGAGCCAGACTCTCTCTGCCTCTCTACTGGTGGCATGGCCGTTTATATGCCACTCTCCCCATGCTCACTGGAATTAGACATAATCTAGCTCAGGTGTAAGCCCCCTTACCGCTTTCCCTCTCTCCGGACGGATGCTCGACCACGTCCCCGCTGCCACATATCCCCACCACCCAACTCAGGCCGGGGAGCCTGTCTACCACAACCCCCCCCCACCCCCCATTTCTGGGAAGGAAGTCGGCGACAGCCATCTGCCCATGGTCTGTGGACCACCTTGAATTTAAAGGGCTGGAGAGCCAGATACCACCGGGTGATCCACGCATTGGTATCCTTCATGCAGTGGAGCCATTGGAGTGGGGCGTGTTCCGAGCAGAGGGTGAAGGCCCGCCCCAGCAGGTAGTAGCGGACAGTGAGGACTGCCCACCTGATGTCCAGACATTCCTTTTCCACGGTGCTGTACTTTGTTTCCCTCAAGGAGAGCTTGCGGCTGATGTACAGCACCGGGCGCTCTTCCACCTCCACCACCTGTGAGAGTTTGGCCCCCAGCCCTCTGTCTGAAGCGTCCATTTGCAATACGAAAGGGAGAGAGAAATTAGGTGCATGTAAAAGTGCGGCTTTAACCTGCGTAAACGCCTGTTGGCTCTGCTCCGTCCACTGGACCGGGTCTGGAGCTCCCTTTTTAGTGAGATCAGTCAGCGGGCTGGTGATGTTCGAATAATTAGGCACAAACCTCCTATAATAACCAGCCAGCCCCAGGAACTGTCTCACCCCCTTTTTGGTCTTGGGTCTTGGGCAGGTCGCAATTGCCGCAGTCTTGTCAATTTGGGGACGCACCTGACCGTGGCCCAACTTCTTGGGGTTTGCTGTGAGCTCTGCCCGTCGCAGCAACCTCAGACCCGCCCTCAGATGCTGCATATGCTGCTGTCAATCATTACTATAAATGATGTCATCTAAATAGGCAGCGGCGTAAGCTGTATGCGGTCCGAGAATTCGATCCATGAGGTGCTGAAACGTGGCCAGGGCCCCAAACAAACCGAACAGATGCATCACAAATTGGTGTAATCCAAACGGTGTGGAGAAGGCTGTTTTTTCACGGGAAATTTGTGTCAAGGGGATCTGCCAATAACCCTTTGTCAAATCCAATGTCGAATCAAATCGAGCAATGCCCAATGCTAGGTATTGGGTATGCGTCAAATTTAGACACCACATTGACTTTTCTATAATTCACACAGAACCGTACAGACCCGTTGCTCTTAGGAACTAGAACAACCGGGCTGGACCAATCATTGTGGGATTCCTCTATTACCCCCATATCGAGCATTGCATCCAATTCTTCCCGAACTATTTTCTTTCTGTGCTCGGGCAAACAGTAGGGACGGCTACGTACCACCACCCCCGGCTCGGTCTCGATGTGGTGCTGGATGAGGTTCGTACGACCTGGTAGAATGGAAAACACGTCTGCAAATTCCTGTTGCAACTTGGCAACCTCTGTGACCTGATACGGTGAGAGGTGGTCTCCGCAAGTGACCGGGGTGATATGATTAGGTTTTGTATTCACCTCCGGCCCGAGCTCCGCCCTCTCCGGAACTACCGTAGCCAACGTTACAGTTTCAGGAGGTTGAGGTGATATATTTGACATGTGCCCCCTCTATCGGTTCGCTTTACCTCATAATCGAGATCCCCCACTCGTCGTGTGACCTCAAAGGGTCCTTGCCACTTGGCGAGTAATTTGGAGCTCGATGTGGGGATTAATACAAGTACCTTATCTCCCAGTGCAAATTCCCGCAGCCGAGTTCCCCTGTTATACAGTCGGCTCTGTTGTTCTTGAGCTTGGAGCAAATTCTCCTGTGTTAGTTGCCTCAAGGTGTGGAGTTTTGCTCTATGATCAACAACGTATTGAATTTCATTCTTACCGGCTGAAGGTCCCTCCTCCCAAGCTTCGCGTATGACATCAAGCATGCCACAGGGGCACCGCCCATACAGCAGCTCGAAAGGGGAAAACCCAACGGAGGCTTGCAGGACCTCTTGTACTGTGAATAACAGGGGATCGAGCCATTTGTCCCAATTTCTAACATCCTCGTGCACGAACTTACGAATCATGTTCTTAAGAGTTTTATTAAATCGCTCCACTAGGCCATCTGTTTGTGAATGGTAAACGCTGGTGTGAATTGACTTAATGCCCAATAATTCGTAAAGCTTGCATAGTGTCCGTGACATAAAGGTTGTGCCCTGATCGGTGAGGATTTCTTTCGGAATCCCCACCCGGGAGATTATTTTGAAGAGTGCCTCCGCAACACTACTTGCCGAGATGTTGTGTAGAGGCACTGCTTCCGGATATCGTGTTGCATATTCCACTAGGACTAACACAAAGCGATGTCTGCGTGCTGACCGCTCTAATGGCCCGATGAGGTCCATGCCAATTCTCTTGAAGGAGACCTCGATCATCGGAAGGGGGCTCAATGGCGCTTTTGGCGTGGCCAGTGGATTCACCAGCTGACATTCGCGGCATGCCGCACACCACCTGCGAACATCGCCGCCAATGCCCGGCCAATAAAATCGGGCTAATAGTCTGTTCAGTGTTTTTCTTTCCCCTATGTGACCCACCATCGGATTATAATGAGCCACCTGGAACATCATTTCCCGGCAGCTCCGCGGTATTAAGGGCTGGGTTGTATCTTCCTTTGTTTGAGCATCCTCCGTCACTCTATACAACCGCTCGTTTATAACTGCGAAATAGGGATATGAAAGTGCGACACCTGGCTGGAGCTGTTGACCATCGATCACTCTCACTTGGTTGAAGGCATGCTTGAAGGTTTCATCTCACGATTGCTCCAAAGGGAAATCCCCTGAGGATGGGAGGGGCCGCAGCCTCTCCCCCTTCACGACATCCTGATGTGGACCTGACAAAGACGGCCCCGGCTCTGGAGCCACGCCCACACCTGCATTGTCAGACACTTCCACCTGAGGGGGAGAGCGGCGGGGCACTGTAGATGCTAGGGGTGGTGCAAATCCCCGAGCATGGGGAACTGGCCTTGGTGGCAAGGCGCCTCCGTGGGGCAGGAACGGGCTCTGGAGAGAGAACAGAGTGAGACGGAAGAGGGGAGGTGGAAAAAAACGGGGAACACACAGGCGGAGGGGAGAGAGAGAGAGTAAAAGGGCTCTTCCACCCTCGGGTAAGCCACCATATGGTCCTCCACCAGTCTGACATCTCCTCCAGTGACGCCGGGCGGTGGCACTGGACCCACTCCAACATTCCTTTTGGCAGTCGATGGATTAGCTGCTCCAGCACCACCTGGTCGATCACTCCCACAATGTCGCGATCCCCCGCCAGCAGCCATTTGCAGCATGCATCTCGGAGCCGTTGGGAGAAAGCAAACAGGTGGCCGGTCCTCTCCAGTTTCATGGATTGAAAGAGCTGGCAGTACTGCTCTGGACTGCGGCCAACCCGCTGCAGGATGGGCTTCTTCAGGTCTTCATAAGCCAGGAGGTTAGCCACCGGCAGTTGTTAAGCAGCAAGCTGGGCTTCCCTGGACAGCAACGAGAGGAGCCTTGCTGCCCACTGGTCACGCGGCCAGCCCCAGATCTCAGCGGTGCACTCAAAAATCGAGGAAGGCTTCTGGGTCGTCTTCCGCCCCCATCTTCAAGAGCGTGGGTGGGGGCAGGGGGCTGTGGTTGTCCGGGGTCATGGCCGGGGCTCTCTCCTGGCTGAGGAGGCTCCGGATCGCATGCCGGTCCTCTGCTTGAGCTCGTAGGATCTCGAAGAACTGGTGATCTTGGTCTTGGTGAAGCTCAAGCAGGGATTGTTGGTGGGACTGGTGTAGGCCGGCGATGGACTGGAGGATGTCTACCAACTGCGAGGACTCCATGGGGTGTACTTCCTCCAACTTCAAACCCGGGTTTCGGCACCAGTGTGAAGGACTCCACAAACAGAAGGGAAGGAGGACACAGGGAAGCGGGTTTTTCCAGACTCGGGTAAGGCTTTTAATCGGCCACTTCAATGCTTTACAGCTTCACAAACTCAACAGTTTCAGAGGCACTTAGGCACTCAAACTCATTAGTTTCACGAACATAAACACATCAGCTTCCACCAGCACTGTAGGCCCCCTTGTGACAGACTCTGTGCTGGTGGCGTGGCCGTTTATATGCCGCTCTCCCCATGCTCACTGGAATTAGAGACAGGTGATAGACATAATCTAGCTCGGGTGTAAGCGCCCTTACCGCTTTCCCTCTCTCCGGATGGATGCTCGACTACGCCCCCACTGCCACACATGCATATTTGAAAAATGCATTCTTTTTATTGAACCCAGAGTTCATTGTGTCGTTATGATCTTCTATTGGTCAAACGTCTTCTCGTCGTCCAAATTCACAGGTGAAAGTTCACTTGAATTGAAGTGAATGGAGTGTGAAGCATAGGGTGACCGCATGCTTTATGCTCTTTAATTGGAGTAGTCTCTAAAAACCCAATGGAAATAGCTAAAATCATGTAAAAGTATGGATTATGGGTTAAACGTCACGCATCCGAGATGCCACAATGAGAGGCCACAATTTTGGCGCATTCAGCTGTTTTTGCATTCAAAAAATTGAAATATTTTGTTCGCATTGTGCGAACATTTTAGTAATGCGTGGTAGTGCTGCATTAATCCTAACCGAATCAAGTTTACAATTACAGCTGCCAAAATTAACTAATCGTGAAAAGTTTCAATTACAGCTTTCCATTTAGGTGAACTCGATGTTCGTTACACTCTTGTATAATTTGTTCAACATTTGAAAAACACATTTGTTTTTGTAAACCAGCTATATTCAGGAACACAGTTTTTTGGCTTGTTTTGGTTTTGTAGCCTACATAAAGAATATGGCATGCAGATGCCCCACACAGAATGCGTATTTGTATGTAAATTCCATTAATCGAAGTTAATCGGAATTACAATATCAAGGGAAATAATCAACTATTATGATTTTGTCATCATGCAGCCTTCGTAAATACCTGCCACAATATATTGTTTCTTTGTGCGGCATGAAGGAAAGGAGATGACATTTAATAGCATATTGTCCTCCATTTTGTTTACAGTGCAGTTAAATCAAGATCCAGAAAAGTGATGTAATAATGGTTGAGATTTGTGAATTGGAGTGCTCCATTGATTGTTGCTTTTCAAGGAGTCTGTTCTAAAAGCCATTGTTGCAGTAATAGCTCGAAAGAGACGCAAGATTTGGCACTGAAATGCACACATGCACAGACACACACCAGTGTGTGTATTGTTCCCAACCTGATGCTTTGGGAGGGGCATTTTGGGCAGATTTATTAAGTCTGCTCGAGTGAGCAGGACAGACCTCTGTCTTTCCCCTCAAATCCCACAACACAGCGGATAATCCCTGTTTTCCCACATCTTGCTCATTAAATAAACTCTTTTTCTTACACACCAACGCATGC
The DNA here is from genome assembly GCF_019703515.2 of Myxocyprinus asiaticus. Lineage (NCBI taxonomy): Eukaryota > Metazoa > Chordata > Actinopteri > Cypriniformes > Catostomidae > Myxocyprinus > Myxocyprinus asiaticus. The sequence goes on along the minus strand of NC_059392.1, from coordinate 13,115,751 downwards.
ACACGTGCGCATTTAAAGAGGCCCACTTTGCAGTTTAACCCTTGTTGTCAAGATTGCAAAAATATGCATGTTCATGCATGCAAGAATTTTTAAATGTAAATATGGATTTAAAAAATAAATGTCATTGGAGGTCAATGGCACACAGGCTCTGACACATTACGGCATGTGCTTGTACAGTGACACGCCCATTATGACATTCTGGTCTCTAGATATGTCTCTGGTCCCTCTGTCTATGCGTTTTTTTAAATTATTGGCCATTTTTTTGTCCGCCAGACGTCAGTCGTAATTCTGATCACATCATAAGCGGCACGATTTAAGGTATCATTCATGTCTGTACTAGAGGTTGACCGATTTATTGTTTTTTCTGATCAGTCGGCGGCAATAGTTGTTCTTTTAGAACTGCCGTTATCTGCAAAAAATCAATGATGATAGTTAGATGATTGTTTTGTGTTGAAGGGTTCTAGAGTATAACGGCAGCCTTTTGAGGTGAAATATAAACAAACCCTGACAACTTCTGGGGATTTTCTGTATCTAGGCCTATATCTGCTATAATTGATCATATTTGCTCCTATTTATCTATATTTTTATTAGGACTGGGTAACGATGTAGATTTTTCAGATGCATCGCAATCTCTGTATCTGTTCTTAAATCCCAAGGTCGATCTTTTTCTCTATGCGGCTAAACCTTTACAATGCAAGTAAATCACTTGCATATGCTATCAAATTTCTCGCTATATGATAGTGACGGTTTTTAGCATGTGTTCTACAAATCAATGTGAATACTTGTCAATAATGCAAATTAAGCATGTAAACAATAAACATGTAACAAAATATATAGGCTACATGCAGTATAATATATGCAATTTCAAGACATGTTTATTGAAGGAATACATAGATCGGACTCCAATTGAATTGAAATCAGAATCGAGTCGAATTGAGAACTTTTGAATTGGAATAGATTCAGAAAATCTGTATCAATACCCAGCCCTAATTTTTATCCTAATTTTAGTGCATATTTTGATTTTGATTTAAATAATCATCGTGTTCTAATTTGAAGCAAACGCGTGCAAAGAAAAATGCAAGTAGATGGAACTATGCCCTGTCAGCATATTGCGTCTTAGCGTGCAACATCATCTTGTGAATAATAAAACAAAGTTAGCTGGTGAAATGTATAAAACCCTTCATCTAGTGAATAAATAGGTAATATATAAAATATTTAGTTTCCCTTATCTGTTTGTGTGTGCAGAGTCCCTGGCGTATTTCAGGCTTGTTAAGGTCCTGAACCGTTATCAACCGTATTAAAAAAAATGTAATTACATTTTTTGCTGTTGGGACAAAATAAAATGGCCTCTGGTATTTCATATATTTTACTCTTCTGTTAGCCTCTATATCTGTGCTGCCCTGTCACAGTTAAGAAAGACTAAGAAACATTTTTAACACATTCAATATATCGATTTTAAAAACTATTGGGCAATTAATCACTATTGGCTTTCTTCCACCATCTTTGTTATCGGTATTGGCAAAATCCAGTGTTGGGGAACCTCTGGTCTGTACCACAAATGTGCAGAATGAGTTAGAAGTTTAATATTTAGGGTTAGGAGTTTGTTCAAATTGAGAAAGCACCGAAATTTCAGCTGCTGAAAAGTTTCAAACGATTTTTGGCCAAAGAGAAGAAAATAAAATTTAAACAGAATCCGAAAACACTATCATGGAGAAAAAGCATTGTTTATGTTGCACATTAAAGTCCACTGTGTAATTAATAAAGAGTGTTATCTAGTGCTCCGGTATTGTGTGTTATTCTGTGTCATGGCTGTTACTGTCGAGCTCCAGTATGACATTAAAGAAGCACAAAAGCACCATTAAAGTACTTTGACTCATTCATTGTATTCATAGCCTCTTGAAGCCATACAATAGTTTTGTGAATCGCAAAGGCTGTGCTTAAAGTAAATATATAATCTGCATGCACAGCACACTTCAGTGAATGAGTGCTGCTCTGTTGTTTCAGTATATCCCTAGTAATTCAAAACAAAGTCTTATTTAAAATAATCAGTGTCCAGAATTTTTGGTTTCGGCCTAGAATTTTCATTTCGGTGCATCACTAGTTAAAATCCTATGGATGAGCAATAATGAAAGTGATGCTTGCCTTAGCAAACACAACAAATGACTTTCAAAGAATCAGTTAGTGCTAAGAAGCTGGTAAATAGTCATAGCAGCAACAAAATCAGTGTTCAATTCCACAGCTGCAAAAACGCACTGAAGCAGAAGTCTTGGTCGTTGATAGCATAACCGCTGATTAGCATCAAAAATAAATCTCTAAGCACCTTTCTGGACTACGAAAATTAATATGGAGAGGATGAGGAAGTGTTCGAGTGATGCTGATTTCTGTATTTCCATGAATTTGACAGCAGAATGAAAATTTCGGACTAATTCAAAAGACTCGACGTTGACAATACAGCATCCATCACAAATAGGCCAGGCCTGTACTGTGGTGAAAGGACAAGGTTTGGATGGCTTAATTAGATTGTCTGGCTGTTTGTGTTCCTCCTGGCCTTTGGTGTGAAGGACGTATGCTGGGATAATTGCGTCGCAGGATTATTTTTACTAGTGCAGGTTTTTTGCCAGTTGCTTGTGGCTTATGCCTGCTTTACATCACGAAACGAAGCAGTGCGTCACGTCAGTTTCGCTGCAAACAACACGTGCTTTTACACCAGCAGCGTTTCTGCTGCAGAAACTGCTGTGCTCTGTACAGAAAATAAAGTTATAAAATGGTTATCAGGAGTGAGCTATTGATAAGTGTAACAAGACTGATCGTCATGAAATCTGAGGTAAGTTCTGAGACTGAGGTAAGTTCTGAATTTACCGACTACACGTGCTGTGCGTGCATTTGTTTACATTTGGCAACACTCAGCTGTATATGGGTATTGCTGTTAACCCTTTAGACCTGCTCTCAATGTAATAGTATATAAAAGGGCAGTTTTATTTTGTTTTTTTAAGCCTATGACTTGTAGTTTTAAATGATACAGTACTGTGCAAAAGTTTTAGGCATTTAAGATGTTTCATAAAAACATTTGTCTTAAGATGGTTATTTATATTTTCAGCTTTAGTGTGTCAATAGGAAAAAAAAATGTTAGACTCCCAAACAGTACTTTTGCAAATAGAAAAGATTAGAATAGAAGAACAGGGCGCTCTGCAAGAGATGGCATTGCCCCCACTGAGCCCCCCACTGAACATCGAGTCAGTCTGGGATTACATGAAGAGACAGAAGCAATTGAGACAGCCTAAATAGATAGAAGAACTGTTGCGAATTCTCCAAGAAGCTTGGTACATCCTATCTGCCAACAACCAAGAAAAACTGTGTCCAGGTGTACCTAGGAGAATTGGGGCTGTTTTGAAGGCAAAGGTGGCCACACCAAATATTGATTTAGCTTTTTTATGTTTACTGGATTTTATATGATGTTAATTGATAAATGAAAACTATTTATGGCATTATTTTTGAAGACATCCTCCCTATGCAACATTTTTCACAAGTGCCTAAAACGTTTGCACTTTACTGTGTGTGTGTGTGGAGATATATATATATATATATATATATATATATACACACACACACACACACACACACACATACATACACACAGTGGTGGCCAAAAGTTTGGAATAATGTACAGATTTTGCTGTTTCGGAAGGAAATTGGTAATTTAATACACCAAAGTGGCATTCAACTGATCAAAGTATAGTCAGGACATTACTGATGTAAAAAAAAAAAAAAAATCACTATTTGAAAAAAGTCATTTTTGATCAAATCTAGACAGGCCCCATTTCCAGCAGCCATCACTCCAAAACCTTATCCTTGAGTAATTGTGCTAAATTGCTAATTTGGTACTAGAAAATCACTTGCTATTATATCAAACACAGATGAAAGCTATTTGGTTCGTTAAATGAAGCTTAACATTGTCTTTGTATTTGTTTTTGAGTTGCAACAGTATGCAACAGACTGGCATGTCTTAAGGTCAAAAATGGCAAAAAAGAAACAGCTTTCTCAGGGAACTCGTCAGTCGATCATTGTTTTGAGGATTGAAGGCTGTAAAACTGCAAAGCTGTCATTGCTGCACGAGGAGGATTTTTTGATGAGAACAAGTAATTTAAGTAATTTTTTTTCAAATTGTAAGAGTAATTTTTCACGTTATTAATGTCCTGACTATACATGTGATCAGTTGAATGCCACTTTGGAGAATAAAATTACCAATTTATTTCAATAAGAGCTAAATCTGTACATTATCCAAACTTTTGGCCGCCGGTGTATATAATTGAAATAATAGAATTTTGTTTTGTGTGATTTTATTTTATTATTATTATTATTATTATTTGGTTTTCCTGTGAGCTGTAATTAAAAACACACTAGACTACAAATATATGCTTATTCTGTGCAATATCTACTTTTTCGTATCAACTCCTCTTCATGATGTCCTTCAACAGTGCAGTGTCACTTTAATTCAGTGTGATCTGCGCTACGAAAATAGACTCGACGCCGAAACTCCCGCTGCAGAAGCGGTGCTTCTGCTTCCGATGTAAATACATTCATTTGTTAACACAGACGCAGAAAAAAATATGCACTGCTTCTGTCCTGGTTCAGCATGCGGTGTAAAACAGGCGTTAGAGGCTTTGTATGTTTCACATATGTATCTGTGTGTTTGTGTGTGTGTGTGTGTGTGGTGAGACAGATGGGCTGCATCAGTATTCTTTGGCAGTGATGGACTTGCACTGTGGGAAAGCTGTGCCCCTGAGTAAAGCAGTGGTCTGGAACAAAGCAGCCTGGTGGGGGACTGTTTAATGTGGCAGCACCTTGCTCAGACCTGCCTGTAGAGAGACACACCAGGCTAAAGAAACTTTCCTGAAGCACTTCCATCTTCAAAACCTTCCAGAACTAAAGATTTGTTGATCATTTTGTTGGATGTTGATTGTTAGCAGTGTCCTGCTGGAAGAATTAGGTTAATGGTGGCTAATGATCTGAACTGTGTGCCTTGAAGGAATATCCTGGGTTAAATGCAAATTAATCTATTTTGATAGCATCTGTCTATTACCACAGAAAATAGTTTTTACTCATCTCTCAGTTTTGAATGAAGGAAAACCGCATAAAGTATAGTACTTAATGTCTTAGGCCACCTCCACATTAATAGGTTTTCGTTTGAAAACAGATTGGGCCTCATTCATGAAACTTTCATTTAATTTGGAGTAAACTGCATGTAAAATAAACCAATTCCAGAAAACTTTCCTCCGGATTCACAAACGCTTCTTACTCCCCAGATTTGTTAGTTGAACGTGTGTAAGTTAGTGAATTCCAAACATTCGTAAATAGGGGGCGTATGCTTGTTCGTTTACAATGATCATAATCCATGCCCATGAAAATGCCCTATAAGAAAGGCATCAGTTGCGCTATGAAATGAGAATAGAAAGCTTTTAACATTAATGCAGAACAGTAATGAAATTGTTTTTTGTGCATCACATTGCATATAATTTTTATTTAGCAAACACTCTTAGTGTGTTCGGTCTCAAAGAAAGTGAGAAACTTACTGTCATCGCATGTTCTGGCTGCCATTGGAGGTTCTTTTGTGAATTGAATTGTCCAAGAGGTCAAGAAAAATGGTTTGACATGAAGCTTTAGTCTAAAAATATTGTTCACCACCTTCTCTGGTTCAGTTGAGCGCATAACCAGTATCACTGGTGAAACTACTTGAGTAAATTGTGATATACTTCCCTTACAACTGGAAGAATATTCAGATAAATAAACTGAATGCCTGAAGAAGGTCTTTGACCAAAACTAATAAAGATTTGCATTTGCAAGCTATACCACAGTGTGCACAGTTTTTCTCTTTTTTTCCCCATTGTATTGTGTATGCACCTGCTTGCGATTTGTTTTCTTTTTTAGGTCTAACAGCATGAACATACATTATCAACTGAGTGCAAATTATCGATGCCTATACTGAATTAGTATACTAAATAAGTAAACTGTCCAAACAGTCACATTAGTGAGCATTCATTTTTACCACAAACCATGCACTTATGCTGGAAAACGATATCTAATTTATGTAGCAAAGTTGGGAATAAACTATACTTTGAAGAAATAAATGCAAGCATCAAAGAAAAGTAATTGTATGTAATAGTGCCTGACCGATATATCTGACCGATATTAGCCTTTCACCGATATATAGGTATCGGCCTATATTTTACCGATATACGCCGATATGAAAACTTTTGTTCAGAACATGTAATGCAGAAAACAATGCTTTAGAATTGGTGTCGTAGCGTAGTTTGTCCAACAGAGCGCGCTCCGAATCTATAGTTTGTCAGTGCAGTCAGTAATGTAGCAGATTGAAAGGTAAACATCAGGGCACCTTTTTGAAGTTCAACAGACAATGGTGCGGTGGTGGAATGTGTCTGATGATTGTTGATTTCACACTACGTTGTTACCTAGTTGGTGAGACACAATGCTGGAAAGTAAAATAAACATTGTCCGTCTTTTACTCTCCATGACAACGAGCTTATAGCTAACTAGCTAATCACGTAGCTACTTTTGTTGTCAGCTGAGTGGAAGCTAATGAGTAAACGTATTCACCAAACTGTTTTGTTCAGGATTCACAGTTTGGTACCCCCTTCAACCGAACATTTCCAGTCGTTGCATTTATATGTAATATTTAGAAGTCTGGTTTTCCACCGTTCAAAGTTTCCCCTGAACTTGTGTAGCAGAATAGGGTGTAACACCGCTGCTTATCTGTTTATCTTGACTAGGCAGTATTAATATAGTCAGCATTTGACTTATACTGAACAGTGCTGGTGTTTATTTAGCTATTTATTTTATTTGTATTTATTCTTTATTTAAATGGTCAGCATTTGACTGATACTAAACAGTACTGATGTTTATGTAGCTATTTTATTTTTATTTATTCTTTATTTTAATGGTCAGCATTTGACTGATACTAAACAGTACTGCTATTTATTTTATTTTTATTTATTTTTTATTTTAATGGTCAGTATTTGACTGATACTAAACAGTACTGTTTATTTAGCTATTTATTCTTTATTTAAATGGTCAGCATTTGACTGATACTAAAATGTACTGGTTTATTTAGCTGTTTTATTTTTATTCTTTATTTAAATGGTCAGCAACTGACTTATACTAAACATACAGTACTGATGTTTATTTAGCTATTTATTATATTAATTTATTCTTTATTTTCTCAGTGTTCATTTCTAGAATTTTTTGACAATGTATAATAATAATGTCAAATATTCTGTATATTTAAGAAAACAGCCTTCTGAGTACCTTTTGCATAGTCATATCAGTGCAAAATCGGTGAAAAATCCACATAGAAAAAGTCTTGTTTTTATTCCAGCTCAAAAATTAAATATATCGGCCCCATATCGGTAATCGGTGAATTTAACCTCTCTAAAATTGGTATTGGTCTCAAAAATCCCATATCGGTCAGGCTCTAATTAATTTGTTAATAATAGCCTAATAATAATAATAATAATTTAATACATGGGAAAACGAGCCAAATATCGTCTTGGCATCATCAAAGGCATCAGTATTGGCGATCACTCTGACCATCGTCGATCCCTGAGATCATCGTCTGTTGGCACAACCCTAATGTGCATTTCTCTCTTTAAATTAACAAAATGTTCAGACAGTCGCCTTGCTGGTTTTTTTGACACATTCAGAATCATTACCGCTTTTGCCAGTGTTGATGTGGCTCGCTTCGTGTGTGCGCTTGTAAAATGTATATTTTAAAGGCTCATTATTACGGTTTAGTATCTCTCTGTAATGTAGAACAGTGTTAGCAATGTTACTTATAACATTTTTTCTCAGCCCTGGAACGCAAACCATTTTCTGATGCCCCCCCCACCCCAAAAAATATCATAAACATGTGACTAGTCGACTAATGGCTTAAATTAACTCCTACTAGTCGACTAGGAAAATCTTTGATTGGGGGCAGCCCTAGTAATTTTCCATCTGTGTTGACGGATGCTTGCGTGATGGCAAATGGAGCCATTGGAGACGGTAAATGTTTGGATTTGGAGAGGTGTTTAAATAAGATTTTTTGATCACTTCGTTATTTTTTGCTTTTTGGTTTAAAGTGCAGTTTGAATTTAGAAATGTCTTTTTGTTCGTGTTTCGTGTTTCAATAAATTAAGTTTTTAAAGCAAAATCAATAAAGCAAAAAAATTCACCAACCCTCAGCAGGGGCGTTGATTATATAATTGGATATCACAATATATTTTAAGGCAATTATCGCAAAAATATTTTTTACATATCTCCCAGCACTAGTATGCCACAGATTTTGTTCATGCAGCTTAACTTCTATATGACCTGAAATATTCCATTAAATGGCTACTATAAGTACTAGAAGTAATTTTTGCAGTGGAATCCTCTTTTAAAGACTAGAGTAGAATATTAATCATCCATTTTTCTTTTCTTTTTTGAAACATGATCTAAGTCTAGAAATCTGGAAGGTTAGTTTTGAGGTGTGATTATTTGCGGACAATTCCTCATCTCCCATGGCCGTGTCAGGTTCGGGAATAATCGGCTGTCTTTTGGAGTCTCTGACCCGCACCAAGCTCTTTACCAACACGGCATCAATCACAATCACTTCTGTTCTGCCTGTAATCTCACAATAACCTTGACCCTTCTGTTTTTAATTTTCAAACGTGTGCTCTAAACCTGCTAGCAGTCTACACTGTGCTATTTTTTTTTTTTTTTTGTGCCTCTTCTTGTGACTGATATTCCCGATCAGGACTTGACAATACAGATGGCCCACTGGCCTGGAACCAGTGTGAGAGAGTTTCAGGTCAGTTGACAGAACCAGTGTTGCGTCTTTTATTGGTTATGTACACGTGTTTTTATGCCTTAATAACAATAACAAGTTAGGCACTATCTACTGCCATTGTATTGAAAAGATGGCCCACAATATTCATTTAAATATCTCCTTTTGTGTTCTGCAAGAAAGAACATCATAGTGGTTTGGAAACTACTAATTTTGGAGGGTGAGTAAATTGACAGATTTTTCATTTTTGGTTAAACCATTCTGTTTAATGTTTAGCCCTGCCCTTTCTGTCCCTCTCTCCCTCTCTTACACTACCCCCTACCTGCTGTGATGTGCATTCTTTATGCTGTGTTACAGCTATTTGTCTGTAATTTGACTGCCACCATCGGCCTTTCCTGTGAAAGGAAGCTTGTGTTTGGGAGTGCGCTGCGCCTGAAGTGATAAAGGGTGAATAATCCACTTTCAAACGTCTTAAAGCGGTCGGATTGGCTCGCCTCGGAAGTGGGATGACGCTGTTCCTCATGGAGTAAAGGGGGTGAGGGTTGCAGTGACTAAGGTTGGATGACTAGATAATCATCTAAATCAAATTCCTGCCCCAAACATGATTAGCTTCCACCGCGCCATTGAACTGCAGGGTAGCTTCCAGTTTACAAGCCCCCATGCTGTTTCTGCCACTTTGAGAAAACACAGTATTTTAGTTTAAACAAACAAATGTTGCTCAAAGCTTTTTGCACTTCTTTAAGAATGAACATCGATGAAGTTGATGAGTTTGCAGATGGTTTATGAAAAAAATGGTGCAACTGTGCAAACTGAAAGATTAAAAAGGGCCACTGGTGGGTCTACACCATTTTGTTCTCTGTACAAGTATAAAATATCATTTGGTATGTAAATGTTTGCTAACATAATACTATTTGCTGTAAAGATTTACCAACCAAAATTGAGTTAAAATGATGAACAAAAAGGCTCATGACAGATTAATACACCTTAATATTTTGGGTTTGCCCACAAACTCTTAAGTCATCTTGCCTTTTTATTTTTTAGAATGACAAATGCGGTAAAAATGAATCAATGAGCATGTTTACATGCACACCAATATGCTTATTACACCCAAAAATCAGCTTATTTAAAAAAATCTGACAACACAAGAAAACCGTGTTAACATGAGATTTGAAATAATCACGTTATTCTCCGCTTTTGACGTCAATCCGTGAAGAGACATGCACTCAACATGCGCACATTGAATAAGCCAGTGAGAACGCCGGTGTTGGTGTTTACATGTCACACGATATCGGCGTAATGGGCAAAAATCTACCTCTGTCGACCGGTTTATTCTTACACCGATAATGCGCTCATTAACTTCAAGATTTTTAGTTAGAATTTATACTAGCGTACGTAAAGGACTGTCTGAAAATTCTACCAACAGTGCTAAAACATCGACAGTGTCAAAGCATTCATTCAATTGACATGTATGTTATACATAAAAAAACTACAACCTTTAGAATATTTTTTAAAAATAAAAATAGCTGTTTATATAGAACATGCAATAGAGGTCTGCACCTGCCTTAAAATTAATCCCGAACCCGACCCATACACGAGACAGTGTGGCCCAGCCCTATCTGGCCCAAACGGTACTGTCAGATTTTAAGCCCGAATCCGAAATCACTTACACCCTTTATAAAGTTGTGTTTAATGTAAGCATCGTAGGCACTAGGGCTGAAATGATTAATCGACATTATCGGCAACGTCGACAGTAAAAAAAAAAAAAAAAAAAATGTCAACAAAAATGTTTTTTGTCGAAGAATCGTTTGATCTCATTTAATGTAACATGAGATCAGATTAAACTCTAAAGATGACGCGTGAGAGCATTACTGCAGCACGCGCCTGACTGAGGAAAGGAAGAATTACACAGCTCACAGTCCAGATGCACTCTAAACTTTCCAAACAGCTTCAGGTGATGTAGACCGCAAAGTATGAGGGGAATTCTACAAAAATACAAAAAAGTAAATACAGAAGCACTCTTGTTGTGGAATAAGTGGAGCCAGAGCTGCCGCCCCACTGAAGCAAAACTTGCATGTCAAGAGTCTTTAAAGGAAACACCCCAGCGTTACATATGAAATATTAATTATATATTAAATGCGTTAGAGCTTTATTAAAGTTCAAATAATTCAGAAGCAGGTCACGTAAATAACTACAAACTCCGAAACTGGCATTTCTCTGTGCGGTCAGCGCCTCTTCTATGAGTTGCGCGAATGTCCCGATCTAATGGGGAGAGATTGAAACTGCACCTGGCTGATGCACTCTGTTGTGGGGACGTTCATCCCTCGAGCGCGCGCTTGCTGCAGCTAGATTATAACGTGATGTCTCGTGACTTATTGAATCATAATATATGTGTCACTGTGCATTTCTTATTGTGAAGAAAACTGGCAATACGCAGCTTTATTAATAAGAGAGAGTTTGTTTTTTTGTGAGTTAAAGATGGATTAAAGTGAACAGACAGGTGAGAGAGGGTAGTCTTTGCCCCATTATACACTGCAACAAAATACGTTTTTGATTTGTTTTTGTTTTGGCTTGTTTTCCAATATAAATATCTAAAACTCCTTTAAAACGACATACATTTTCTTTAGCAGCTATAATGCAGAAGAAAAAATGATCTGAGAATGTTGAATATAATATTAAAAATATAAATATTGTAAAATATCCAAAAATCCTTAAAAAAAAAAAGATGCATTCACCGAAGAAGCAGCATATACGATATTTAGACTTGCTTTTAGAGGATAGATCTTGAATATAAGTATATTTTGCCTTTACTGCACTCGCAGAAGTATAACCAAGTGAAAAAATACACTTGTATACAACATACACTTATATTTAAGATACATTCTCTTAAACATACACAGTTTTAAGAAGGCACGGAAGCCCCTCAGTACACTAGAGCAGAAGGGAAAAAATCATTGCCTTACCATTTATCAACCGCTGAAACTTTGCTTGGTGCAGAACAATCTGGTATAATGTTAAGCAATGTAAAGGTCACCTCTTTGCAGCCTGAATTGTTCAGGACGTTTTTGTGACTCCTGCCCTAAAAACAATCTAGATGCAGCGCAATGAATAAAATAGAACGTAGGTGTATCGACATGCATTTTTGAAACTTGAAGTTCTTTTTAACTTGACACAGTGTTTAAAATGTTCCGGTCCTGAGCGAGAAGCTGAAGAAACAACTAGATGCGGTCAACAGTCAAAGACGTTCGTCCAGCATGTTTACGTAGGAAAACAATGGGGAAAAAAGAGGAGACGCACGTTCGGTGTGAACGGCCCCTAGCTCATCCATTTGCGCGTTTGTGAGTGAGAGCATGTGCGCAAAAGAAGTTTGGTAGGCCTATTTTTTTTTTCATTAATTACAAATCCAAACCCAAAGTCCTACTTGAAAAACTGACCCGAACCCTATTCACCTCTAACATGCAAGTCATTTGAATGAATGCTTGGATGCTAGCAAAGTTTTAGCACAGTGTGTGGACTTTTCAGATGGTAAAAGTAAATCACCATAGGAATATCGAACTAAAAACTAACTTTATCCCGCTTCTCGCAACTTAGCATACTCCAAATGTCTGAAGGTACAGTGTTCATCTGTATAAACAATAGTATGCAAGTATTAACACCATGGGACCACTCAGCCATCATACCACTCAGGAAGGAGATGCATTCTGTCTCCTAGAGATTAATGTAATTTGGTGTGAAAAGTGCAAATCAATCCCAGAACAACAGCAAAGGACCTTGTGAAGATGCTGGAGGAAACAGATAGACAAGTATCTATATCCACAGTAAAACGAGTCCTATATCGACATAACCTGAAATGCTGCTCAGCAAGGAAGAAGCCACTGCTCCAAAAGTTTGCAACTGCACATGGGGACAGAGATCTTACTTTTTGGTGAAATGTTCTCTGGTCTGATGAAACAAAAATGGAACTGTTTGGCCATAATGACCATGGATATGTTTGGAGATACAAGGGTGAGGCTTGCGAGCTGAAGAACACCATCCCAACCGTGAAGCATGGGGGTGGCAGCATCCTGTTGTGGGGGTGCTTTGCTGCAGGAGGGACTGGTGCACTTCACAAAATAGATGGCATTACGAGGAAGGAAAATTATGTGGATATATTGAAGCAACATCTCAAGACATCAGCCAGGAATTTAAAGCTCAGTCGCAAATGGGTTTTCCAAATGGACAATGACCCCAAGCATACAGTTGTGCTCAATAGTTTGCATATCCTTGGAGAATTGGTAATATATGTACCATTTTTAAAGAAAACATGAATGAGCAGGCAAAACACATTTCTTTTATTTCTTATGGGATTCATATTCAAGTGTAGGTTATATCAGAATGGCACAATCATAAAACAAAATATGGCAACATAGGAAAAAAATAGTTGTCTATGAGGCCCCAAATTCTTGCAGGTGGTATAGCTGCCCATTCATCTTGGCAAAATGCCTCCAGGTCATGCAAAGTCGTTGGTCGTCTTGCGTGAACTGCGTGTTTGAGATCTCCCCAGAGTGGCTTGATGATATTAAGGTCAGGAGACTGTGATGGCCACTCCAGAAACCTTCACCTTTTTCTGCTGTAACTACTGGAGGGTCAACTTGGCCTTGCACTTAGGGTCGTTGTCATGCTGGAAAGTCCAAGAGCGTCCCATGCACAGCTTTCGTGCAGAAGAATGCAAATTGTCTGCCAGTATTTTCTGATAACATGCTGCATTCATCTTGCCATCAATTTTCACAAGATTCCCTGTGCCTTTAGAGCTCACACACCCCCAAAACATCAGTGAGCCACCACCATGCTTCACAGTGGGGATGGTATTCTTTTCACTCTAGGCCTTGTTGACCTCTCTCCAAACATAGCACTTATGGTTGTGACCATATTACAAATTACAATGTGCCAGAAGCTGTGAGGCATGTCAAGGTGTTGTCGGGCATATTGTAACCGGGCTTTTTTGTGGCGTTGGCATAGTAAAGGCTTCTTTCTGGCAACTCAACCATGCAGCTCATTTTTGTTCAAGTATCGTCGTATTGTGCTCCTTGAAATAACCACACTGTCTTTTTCCAGAGCAGCCTGTATTTCAACTGAGGTTACCTGAGGGTTTTTCTTTGTATCCCGAACAATTCTTCTGGCAGTTGTGGCTGAAATCTTTCTTGGTCTACCTGACCTTGGCTTGGTATCAAGAGATCCCCGAATTTTCCACTTCTTAAGTGATTGAACAGTACTGACTGGCATTTTCAAGGCTTTGGATATCTTTTTATATCCTTTTCCATCTTTATAAAGTTCCATTACCTTGTTACGCAGGTCTTTTGACAGTTCTTTTCTGCTCCCCATGGCTCAGTATCTAGCCTGCTCAGTGCATCCACGTGAGAGCTAACAAACTCATTGACTATTTATACACAGACATTAATTGCAATTTAAAAAGCCACAGGTGTGGGAAATTAACCTTTAATTGCCATTTAAACCTGTGTGTGTCACCTTGTGTGTCTGTAACAAGGCCAAACATTCAAGGGTATGTAAACTTTTGATCAGGGCCATTTGGGTGATTTCTGTTGTCATTATGATTTAAAAGGGAGCCAAACAACTATGTAATAGTAAATGGCTTCATATGATCACTATCTTTAAATAAAAGACAGTTTTTATTGCATGATCAGTCATATTTTCAAAATCAATGCCAAAATTTCACAATTTCTGCCAGGGTATGCAAATTTTTGAGCATAACTATACCTCCAAAGATGTGGCAAAATGGCTTAAGGACAACAAATTCAAGGTATTGGAGTGGCCATCATAAAGACCTGACCTCAATCCAATAGAAAATTTGTGGGCAGAACTGAAAAAGCATGTGCGAGCAATGATGCCTACAAACCTGACTCAGTTTCACCGGTTCTGTCTGGAGGAATGGGCCAAAATTCCAGCAACTTATTGCGAGAAGCTTGTGAAAGGCTACCCAAAATGTTTGACCCAAGTTAAACAATTTAAAGGCAATGCTACCAAATACTAACAAAGTGTATGTAAACTTCTGACCCACTGGGAATGTGATGAAAGAAATAAAATCTGAAATAAATCATTCTCTTTAATATTATTCTGACATTTCACATTCTTAAAATAAAGTAGTGATCAGTGAACAAACCTAAGACAGGGAAAGTTTCTATGATTAAATGTCAGGAATTGTGAATGTATTTCGCAAAGGTGTATGTAAACTTCTGACTTCAACTGTACATTGATGGGAAACAATAGTTTTGCAACAGTAGTTGTGCAAGTGGCATTCAGTTGTCATTGCGTAAATAAAAACGGTTCTTTCACATTTTTAATCCACTTTTATGTTAAAACCGCCTAACTGTTTGCAGTCTGTTTAAATAATGAGTTAAGAAAAAGATTGTGACTGATATTACTTTTAAGATCATTCATTATATTGGATATGTAAGGTCAAGTCTAGCTTATTGTGGGACATACTGTGCACAGTTTCATACTGCTCATTTTGACAAATGTAGTAGGTCATTTGGGTATTCCATGCATCCAGAAAATTCACATGCTCTGCACCATATACATACTATAAACTATATATTCCTGAAAAAATAGTATGCTATTTCGAACATAGCTATAAAAACACAGGAATACTTGGGATGATGATTTGGCCTTAGTGGTCCTTGTGCCTCTTCGATTGGTATGGCATTGGCATTGGCATCTTTCACTGAAAGTCTTTCTTCTCTTCAGATAACTACATCTGGGCCTTTGTTTGAAATCTTTTGGGATGAAAAAAAAAAACTACTGTCATTATGGGTGAAAAAGAGAATTTTCGAGAACATTTATTTTTCTGTTAACCATTCGGTGGGAAGCCCGACTGTAAATTACAGGAATGATGAATCCCATTTACCCGCAGAAGATGATTTGCCCACCAGCGTATAAAGCCTTTTAATGGTTTAATTGCATCTCAAAGGAGAAGCATACAGAAGCAGAGTCAAATTAGGGATTGTCCCATATTTTGGCTCTTATGTGTTTGCACGCATGAGTGCATGTGAGTGTGGGTTATTTCTTAAGTGAATATGGTATTTGCTCTTAAGCTTAAAATCATTAGACTAAACCTTGCAACCTTGAAGGTCTTCATCACTTGCCAAATTCGTAGTCATTGAATTCATAGAGAAAAATTATTTTTATGTGGACTTTCCTCAATAGTACAGCTTTAGGTCCACAAAAGTGCTTGTTAAATTCACATCGCATGTGTAAATCTGTTTCATCACACTAATGTATTATGACCATTTTTAAGTCCACTCACAATTTCACACATCTAACACTGTACACTGCCTGAAAAACTTTCTACATCCAGATGGTCAATATGGCTGCCGTTGAAAGCGTCTATTGTGCATACGTAACACCCGTGATCTCTCCATTGCCGGACTCTCCACCAGAGGCTATTGACTCAACAACGTTTCCAATCCCGATTTGCCCCTTTGCCTAGTATTCCCTTAGGAAACCAGATCTCCTGTGGCCACGCAAAGATATGAGGACTACTTTTAATGCCAAATGCAAAAGATCAAGTGTTTGGGCACTAAGTGCTCGCTGTTGACACAAGCCACTCTTTCATATGTAGCAGAGTGCAGAGAGCTCGGACTAAGTACACAGTTTGTGTTAAAGGTTGGTCCGCTTGTACTGCAGGCTTTGAGATTTTCATCCGCCAAGCTATCACCTGTAGAGTGGGATTTTTTTAAACGGAAAAACACAAACACTTGAAAGGAGTCAAGAACGTGTTGGCGATTAGGAAAATAACGATGAATCAGCTGCTTGACTGTTCAGGAGGCATGAGACACCTCTATAAAACATGATTAAATCTAGCATGCTGTTGGATGGACTAGTGCTCATGTTGGGGTTGATTTTTTCTTTTGTAATCTTCTTGTGCAAGTTGTCTTTACTCTTAGGGCTTTATGGTAGGGCTGTGCAGATACAATCATAGATAGATCACGGTACCTTTTAATCACTATATTGTATCAATACTTTACATCCCTGTATCAGTATTTTTATTAATCTGTGTGTTCATATTATGTCCAATAATTCAGTAATGAACCGAGAACGTGTTCTTAAAAAAAAATACCGGAACCGGATATGATTTTCATAACTTACGGTTTTAACTATTCTCGAACAAGCATTATTCTGCCAATATGGACGGAACACTGTGCTATATGTGCGATCAGTGTAGTCCAATGAGCCAGTTTTTTGAATCTACAACAAGCAACGTAATTAGCGACCAGTGTTTTTCGATTCATGAACGAATTACTTTTATAAGGCAGCTCCTTTGATTCTACACCACAAAACGTACAATGTTACCTTCAGAACGAATGACCTTTTCAGGCAGTTCTTTTCACTGAATCAAAAACTTACTGAACCGCAAGTTGTTCATTTCAACATGTCCAATTCGTGAGCCTTAAATCAGACTAATTACTGACTGGTTGTTCATATTTCCAAATATTTTTTCCTCCAAAGTACTAAAAGTGTCGTGAATCGAATTAAGGAACTAGATTAATTAAGGGACCATGTTTATATTCACTTCAGAAAAAGGTTTATTCAAGGGTTTTTGCAGAAAGCGGTGTTCTGAAACGCCATGTAAAGAAGAACGCAGATTTCCTTACACCGTTTAAGGGATTAAGAGAAAGCGGTATAACACATCCAGGTTTCTTCTTGAGAACATGGCCATGTGGTCATGTAAGCGCATGAGCGGCATTAAGTATATGGGAGTAAAAAAGTACGCAGCTTATACAGTGCATTTAAACAGGAACACCACTTTCTCGCAATAACCCGCATTCTGGTGTCCACGTAAACGTAGTCATTAAGATGAATCAGAATTTGTAAATTCCTTACGATTCCCATCCCTAGTGGTCATAGAATCTTTTATGAGGTGTGAGATTGATGAAAAATGAACCTGCATGATAAATCGTGAAATATGTATTGCGATACGTATCTTATCGTGAGCCCTACTCTATGATTTAGGAATGGGCATAAATATTCAACTCTATTTCAGCTTCTAATTTCATTTTTAAAATTCTGTTTGTTAACGTGGCATTTTGTGTTTTGTGTAATCGATTGATTGGAGAAACCGTACATGGATACTGTACATGATGACTTCCAGCGCTGGGCAGCAACAGCATTCAGCACTGTTTGGAAATTATTTGGAGTGACACAAACGACACATTCTTGCATTCAAATCTGCTAGATGGATATCAGCTGATAGAATGGAATGGAACTGAACATAGGGATGCGTTTTGAAAAGTTGAACTATTTTTAACTTGACACACTGTCTTAAAAATACAAACAAACATGGAAAAAAGCAAGAAACACCAAAAAAAATAATCTAGGCACAATGCAATGGCCAAAAACATCCATCACATGGACTCCCTGTACCATTATCTGTCAAGTACTCCAGCAGTCAAAATGACTAAAATGCACATCCCTACTATGGTTCATTTTCTGCAGCCTGAAATTGGGTAGCAATAGCAGCGGTTGTCTTTTTTCAGCATTACTAGAATTACACTGAAATCTGGAAGACCTGGTTTCAATAACATCTGCATTTTCCCTGCAGGTGTGGTCCCCCACACAAGGGAAATAAGCTTGCCTGCAAGTGGAATACATGTTATTCAAAAACCTGGATGACATCAAGCTCCAAACATGACAGACGCACTAAATTATGAGTTTTGAATGTTGCATAAAGTCTTACAACATTTTATTTGGTGCTTTTTCAAGAGTTACACTTTGGTGAATTCAAACTTGATTGCAAAATTCTCTGCATTTCAAAGGCCTCATCTGTTTTGGCCGGAATTTGCCGGTCTTGGCATTCTCATTGAAATGGGGCAGTGATCCAAACCCTGAATGCCCAGCTGATGCTGTGATATATACAGGGGTTAAATTGGGATATTGGAGGTGGTGGTGGTGGGGGGGGCTTAAAATTTGTGTCGTGATTTTGGGACCCAAGGCAATATCTGACATGCACAATATATATCGATTTACATGGATGTATTAGATTGACAAACTGGCAGTTTCTTTTTTTAATCCAAGGATCCGGTATGCTATTCCAGATTGTTTCGGCCTAAGGTATACTTTGTTTTTCCACTTGTTCTTCCGTCTTGCACATGGTTGAACGCTCAGCCTTTTTACAGTATACTCTTTTGGCTGTTAAGCGTTCGACACGTGCACACTACGACTGTTTATGTGACACTTTGTTATATAGGCTAACATTCTGCCTAGCAATAAAACTTTTTGGGTGAACTATCCTTATAATATTCGTGCACTGAATAATGCGATTGACTACTGTAAACTTGTTTCATTGCAGGCTTCATCACAGCAGCTAAAGTTCACAACATCAGACTCGTGCGACCGCATAAAGGACGAGTTCCAGTTCCTCCAAGCACAATACCACAGGTAAGCACACACACATGCTTTCAATACCTTAAGGCAGTGCTCTACAAAGCTGTGCGACTAAACTAGCTATTAGCTGGTGTATATTTTCATCGCTTTAATTGAATCTAACAAGCGGCCCCCAGTGCCTCGTTTCCCATGCCGATTAACAGGGAATGGCTACTATGATCTGTCTGATGCCTTGACTCTATAAGGTGACTGAAGACTCTTTAAAAGACACAGACGCAGCCACGACCCCGTCTTTAAGGCAACATGTCTTTCCCTGCCTATTCCCATGACAACGAGCGAACCCTCATTTAACCCTGGTACATAGAAGAATTGGCACTACATTTTGTATGTGTATTCAGAGCGCGCATTCACCGCCATTGACTTCAATTGAGATTCAAAAGACAAGGGCTTTTTTTGGTGCTGTGTTCTGCCTTTTAAAGGAAATGTACTGCAGGCAGTCCCCAGAGCCTAGCTGAGCTGTCGCTCCTGTCTACAAATGCATAAATAGATCAGGGAATACATAAATCAAAATAAGGTTGACAGCAGGAGCGATTTGGAGGCAGAAAGAAACGGCAATAAAACTCCAATGTGTCTGGGGGTTTTTTTTTATTTTTGTTTTTTTTTGTGTTTTTTTTTTATTCGGAGAGCATCTTTGGAACCTTCAGGAGGTCTCGGCCAATCAGTGGCTGGCATGGCCAATCACAGGTAGCCTGGCAGCAGGGAGGATGGTCACCATGACAACCCCCAATATATGTTACACAGTCATAGCAGCAGAGGTTTTTTTTTTTTCTTTTTTTCTTTTTTTTTTGGGATAAGTGGAGGCAGCAGTCTGGAGAGGTATGAAGAAACACAGCCATGCTGTCATACGCCACTGAACCCTCTAGTATTGAATTTAGAGGCTGTCACTTTGTTCTTATATAGATGAGATACTTTCTCTTGGCTTGCTTTCGCATGAACACTGGATCCATTCCAGTTCGACACCAAGCATAATCCTTTTCCATATGGAACTGCTAATTGATTTCGATTTTTCACTATGATGGAAATTCCATGTCTTTTGTTTTCTTTGGGAACAAAATAAGTAATGGCAAACCCAATGGAGTGTATTTCATTGACTTGGTCTCTTGAAGGAATTTTCTGGGTTTAATACAATTTATGCTCAGTGACAGCATTTGTGGCATAATGTATATTACCGCAAAAAATATATATATTTTTTTACTTTTCCTTCCTTTTTTTTTTTAAAACAGCAAAAATTGAGGTTACAGTAAGGAATTTACAATGGAAGTGAATGGGGCCAATTCGTATAAGTTAAAATACTCAGTTTCAAAAGTATAGCCACAAGACATAAACAGTCTGGGTGTTAACACGATTTTAGTGTGATAAAATCGCTTGCTAACCTTTTCTGTGTAAAGTTATAGTATATCTAATTTTACGACTTGCCATGATGAATACAAAATTATGATTTTAAACAACTTTATAGCGCAAATAAAACACATTTTAACAGAGTTATTATAACTTCACAAGGTATTGGAGTGGCCATCACAAAGCCCTGACCTCAATCCAAATTTGTGGGCAGAACTGAAAAAGCGTGTGCGAGCAATGAGGCCTATAAATCCTCCTTTTATAATTTTTTTTGTTTTTGTTTTTTACTTGTATTGAACCTGAAACATTCCAATATGACAGGAGCAATGGCCTAGTGGTTGGCACACATGCTCAAGGCACATTGATCCATGGTGCTCATGTGGGAAACAGATATAATTCCAGCCTGTGTCATGTCCTGATTCCATTCCACCCACTTTTTCCTTCATTTATTTAGTGTAGGGCTGCAACAACTAATCGCTAAAAATCTATAATGAAAAGCCTGTTAGAAAAAGTTTTTGTAATCGTTTACTTTTGCGATTCCGTTTGGTTACACTAGTGGCGCAGAAATTACACACTTCAGCTTTAATCGATAATCAGAGTAGTTCTTAGTTGCAACAGCATCACTAATTTCCTGTACCCATCTACTGTCTTGGCCAATAAAAAGTGGCAGAAGCCCAAAAAAATAAAAGTCTCAAGCTGTCTGACCTCTTCAGACTCTAGTTATATAGTAGATGTCTAGTGTATACTTGTTTCACCAGTGTTTTTTGTTTGGTCTTTCTAGTCTGAAACTCGAATGTGACAAGCTGGCCAGCGAGAAGTCAGAAATGCAGCGTCATTATATCATGGTAAGTCTGCAGAGAACACTCTCTTCTAGAGGAATGTGCCTTAGGCTAGATGTGGCCGAAGTATTCACATCCACAAGGAACTAAGGATGCACCTATCGACTGATACCTAAACTCCCAGTATCAGTCAATACCGATCACAATCTGATACCAGTGTCATTTTTGTCTTATTCAGTTTAGAATATCTACACCTCACTGTTTGGAACTGACTGGAGGTATTCTCTTATATGTAAAGAAACAAACATTTTAACTACAAATTATTTCATTATAAAATAGGGGTGGGGGGGGTGGGGGGATTACATAAAAAATGTGTAGCCTATTAAGAAAAACTTTATATTTAAGTAGTCTACTGCAGTGTTTCCCAAACTGGGTTATGCTTACCACTGGGGGTATGTGAGGAGGTGATGGGGGTACGTGAAGAAAAATCTGAGATTTACCATTTTTATGTCTAAAATAACATTCTTACTGAGTTTGTATTTCTCACTGGCAAAAAATGATTTTGTGTGCCATCTAGTGTAGAAATACCAAAATGGTCGTCTCCTAAATGTCAGATAAAAAGCATGCAGTGAAACTATTTTTTGCCATTAGAAAATGCATCTACGCGTACGATGTGCTTGAGTGCACAACAAACATGATGCAAGTACTGCTAGGTGATGTAGTTGAGTGATTGCTAGTACAATCGGTACAATCTGTTTTACCAAACTCGCACTTGTAAGCCATCCACGATTTTAGTTTATTTAATTGCAGTTTGAAACGTAATTTGTATATAAGGTGATGCATAGGGACTTTGATTCAGATGTATAAGCAATTTGCTCGCACCCTAGAGCCTCTTTTTTTATTATTATTATTATTGCATGATTTTTTTCAGCGTATGAGCTCAACTTTGCTGATAGATTGAAATGTGCCTTGAGCTGAACTAACAATGAATAATACTTTTATTGCATTTATTAATCTTAATGTTAATTTCAACATGTACTAATACATCTTTAAATCAAAAGTTGTATTAGTTAACATTAGTTAATTCACTATGAACTAACTTGACCTAACAATGAACAGTTGTATTTTTATTATATAAACTTCCCCATCCCCTTCTCCCCCATTTACCTTATCTATCATTCTTCCTTTTGTCCATATTCTTCTCTCTCTTTCTCTACACAAACCCCCACCCCCCCACCCCTGTGATATTTCCCTCCCCTCCTCTCTCCACCTCCTCTAACCTCATTGTCTCCGGCCCGGGCCCCATGTTTCCGTCTGATATTCCGCCTCTAATTGATCCGTTGAGCGGCTTAATCTCATTTAATCTGTGCGGCGGAGCTCTCACGTGCATCAGCCAGAGCGCCCCCCTCCCTCTAATAGCCTATCGGGTTCCCCTGCTCTGTCCGCACCCACTGAAGATAGGGAGAGTGGGCGTCTGTTTTGCGTGGGTGGTAATTGCTTTAGAGACCCACTGCTGCTTTGCAAAGCCGACTCTGAATTCAACTCTGGCTCCATCTCTGGTGCACTACAATCTCATTTAGTTGCTGAGGTTGTGTTATAGTTGAGTCTGCTTGTAGACGTTTGGGTGATCAGCAAGAAAATTACGATATAAAACAGGAGGTTCTCAACCTTTCCGCAACCCATCGTTTCTGTTACAAATTTCTTGTGACCCTACGGAGCCCCATAGAGGACAGTGTGGGAATTTTTTTCTGAAATAGTTTTGTGTTCCCTCATAATAGTTTGTGTTCTCTCGCAATACGTTTTTCGTTCTCTCACAGTTTGCGTTCCCTCGCAATAGGTTTCACATGCCCTCGCAATAGTTTCGCGTGCCCTCGCAATAGTTTGCGTGCCCTCGCAATAAGCTTTGCTTTCCCTCGCGGTTTGCATTTCCTCGCAATAGTTTGCATTTCCTCGCAAAAAGTTTTGTGTGCCCTTGGAGTAGTTTTGCTTTCCTTCACAATAAGTTTTGCGTGCCCTTGCAATAGTTTGTATTCTCTTGTAATAAGTTTTGCATTCCCTCGCAAGGGTATTGCATGCCCTTGCAGTAGTTTGCGTGACCTCGTAATAGATTGCGTGCCCTTGCAATAGATTTACCATGGTTTTACATAGTTTTACTACATTAACCATATTTTAAACTTGATATACATTGTAAAACCAGTAATAATACAGGAAAATGAAAAACTATAGTAGTAATAATAAAAGTAATAATTTTATGGCTATGGTATTACTACAAATAACATGGTAAAACCATAGTAAGCAATAGATTAACCATTGTTAATCCATAGTAAAATTACTATATGGATACAGTCAGGTTACTGTATTAAAACCATGGTTTCCCCACATCCCTGACTATGTCACAGAATTGTACACTTTAGTATCTCAGAGGAATAATTACATAACCGCTTGAATTGGTATTTGGTCTTGATGCAAAAAGAGTGCTGAATCCTGTCTCTCACCAATTTTTGTGTATTCCGCTTTTGCGGCAAACCAAAATTCCTCCAGGTGTGTACGGGAGTGGATATTTTAAGTTTACCTTTGCATTCAGGTTACGTTGAAGCCTACATTTTACATAATATCTTAAGCACAAGACAAGCTGCATATTTTATGTGTACGTGCAGCCTATGGATATCCACCTTTTTCCTGAATGCTGAAGTGAAAAAAAAAAAAATACTATTAAGAAGTACATAGAATTCTCCCACGACCCCATGGTAGCAACACCAATGTTTGAGAACCTCTGATTAAGCACTCAGTACATGCACCCATACACCTGCACATCTGTTATGTTTGGGCCCAGTTCCCAGTTTTTTTTGTTTTGTTTTTTGTATACAAGTTGTAAAATTAAATGGTGTATTCTTGTCTAACTTTGTTTCTTTTTTTGCAGTACTATGAGATGTCTTATGGGCTGAACATTGAAATGCACAAGCAGGTGAGTCTGCCTCTCTCACTTAACTCATCTCAGATAACAAATTGCACTTCATGCACACTCATTTTATGTTTCATCATATTTGCTGAACATTATTGAATGCATTTCCTAGTACATAGACTGTCTTCACACAGAAGTGTCAACGGTGTACCACACTTGTATTTACTGTACCTAGTTTTGCAGCGGTATACTGGTTTCACGGTATACCACGGTATAAAAATTGACGGTTATCATACCATGTACATTTGCTTATCTACGGTATTGAGAAAAAAATGCAACCGGACGGAGAATCTCACCTGTGCGTGCGCATCTCCTTTCCTCCTCGACTGCCTGTCAGACTCGTCAACTTGCACCACACACACACACATGCAGCGGAGAAAATGTCAGAGAGAAGTGAGGTGAGGGGGTCTGACATAAGTGAGTGAGTGTGTGTGTGTGAGTTAAAGCAGTGTTTCTCAACTGGTGGGTCGCAGGTCTATTCAGACTGGGTCACGAACAGCAGGGAAAGAACAATGCCATGGTTCTCCCATTGAAGATATTTCGGCGGCCGCCCAAGTGATAGCCTATTTAGGACTGCCGAGGCAGATGTAATGATAATCTCGCAATCAGCTAAAGGCTTCTCATCTGCACTTTCGCACGAGTGTAACGGAACCAGCTCGCGATCATGATCTGCTCTTCTCTCTGGCGCGTACGTACAACAACTGGGCTTCCCTCGATATTGCGGAGCTCAGACCTCAAAACTGATGTGACCAATTTCAATTCTAGTAAGACTTTGAGTTTAAAGTGTTATGGAGGAAGTCAAGTCAAACCCATCAAACAGTAGGCAGCCCTGACATGCCAAACAGCACTGAGGAAAAGAGCAACAATGTGCTATGCGCCAAAAAATTAAATAAAATCATTACACATCATCACCTTTACAAAATTGTTTCACGATTTTACGAGTAAAAGTAACTGTTATATTTTGACAAAATGTTATAGTTTCATATGAAATAATCTAAAGGTAGAATCTATTAGACCTCATTTTATATCAACAGTGGCAGTTGTAGTTAATGTTTCAAGATGTGTTTCAGCTAGTATTTATTTTTTCATAAATAATACAATTTATTATTAATATTATTTAAGACTAGCTGCACTGACCTAACCATGGTAATGAGGAGCCTTTCCTCCTGTGTAATATGTACGTTATGTTTGAAATTAGGAAACAAACGGGATAATAATGGGCTCATATAAGTAAATATGCCCTTCAATTTTTAAAAGGGGGGGAGAGAAAACAACAAAAATGTCACTTGATGCATGTCCTTGTACTTGAAAACCATGAACAAAACTATGCAACATAAAAGGAAATGCGACCCAGGATACATTAAATACAGGTTACGTTTGTACTATGGTGTGTCGCCATTTGATTTCCAACATAAAATCTGGGGTCTGAAGCAAAACTTGTTGAGAACCACTGAGTTAAAGGTACAGACAGGAGCAGTCTGGCTGCACTGTCACGCACCTACAGTACATGTTAATTGTTAATAATCATAGGACATTACTTTAAAAGCTCACACAGCTGATGTTATTTTTCATTTAGTAGTTAATTTAACATGCTGTGCAAACATGTAAACTAACATGCTTTAGTTATATAACATGTTATAGTTACATGCTATTTTGTTTATCATGTTTATAATTCGGTTTATTATTATAATATCTGTTACAAAACTGTACCTTAACAATGAATATCTACAAAAATTGGTTTATTGTTGTTTCTTATGTTCTCAGCTGTAATGTGACTTTAAACCCTTTTGTTTACATAGCATTTAACCTCTTGAAATGTTGCATATTTGATTAAAGAAAAAAAAAAAGAAGAGTATCCTATCAGCCATCCTTTTTTTCTGTCTTACATATAACCCAGACAGTAAGTGACCACTTGCACAAACAGTGGCTGGATGTGATTTTCAATGTCAGGGGCACACAGATTGACAGACTGCATGTCATCGCAGAAATCTAGGCACGCGCCATTGCTGCCACCTCACCCAGTCTCACGTACACAATTCATCAGTCCCTGCCCCTTTATGTGACCCAGGTTAAATATGCTTAAAAACATCAGCCGGCAAAGGGGAGAGAGGGGGAAATGCAGGGTATAAATGCAAAGAATAAGCCATGCCAGTGCTTGGTATACAATCATTTCATTTCACACTACTCTCTTCTCTCTCTTTCTCTCTCTCTCTTGCATGCTATTTGAAGTGTTAGCATGGCAAGCTGTTGAAACAGGGTTATTGTTGCCTATCTCTTTCACTCTCCCTCTTTGTCTCACTACACTTTGCTCTCTAGCTCTTGAAGGCTTTTTCAGTACTTGGATAAATCATGCTTTTCTGACATGAGCGCGCTCTCCCCTTTTTCTCCTTTAGTTTTATTAACTAAATGCAAGAAAACTGTTTTAATTCTAAAATCTACCATTTTAGTGTAATGATGACCAATATATCAGCCAGACTGATAAATATGCATATGTTTGACCAATATTTGGAAATTATCGGCATTTCCTGAGAACTGTGCCCCATGGCCGATTAATGGTAAAGTTAACTATTCCTAGTTTCATTTCTGTTCTCTACAAATAGTTTTAGTGTAATGATAGACCAAAACATCGACTAGGCTGATAATTTGGCAGATATTTGGCTTTTTGGAAATTATCAGCATTGGCAGAGAACTGTACCGCTAGGCCAATTAATGGAAATATTAACATCATGCTTTGAATTCTATAATCTACCAATAGTTTTTGTGTGATCATAAACCAATATATCAGCCAGGCTGATAAATAGGACAATGTTTGGCCGATATTTGAAGATTATTAACATCAGCTAAGAACTGTATGTGCTTGTCTAATTAACGGAGACTTTAACTATTCCTAGTTTTGATTCTTTGATCTACTAATAGTTTTAATGTAATGATAGACCAATATATCGGGTAGGCTGATTAATTGGCAGATGTTTGGCTGATATTTAAAGATTATCAGCATTGGCTGAGAACTGTACCCCTGGCCAATTAATGGAAATGTTAACTATTTCTACTTCCATTTCTATAATCCACCAGTAGTTTTAGTGTGATATAGACCAATATATCAGCCAGGCTTGGCCAATTAACGGAAATGTCAAATATTCCTAGATTCTATGGTTATCAATATATTTTTATAGTGTAATGATAGACCAGTTTATCCAAGTAGGTATAGCGGCAGGCCGAAGACCTCCAAATGGGGGCGTTATCTCCAAAAGAGGGCAGGGTTACTCCAAAAGGGGGTTGCGCCAACTCCATAAGGGGGCATCACTTCCAGTCATGGCTAAGGTTAGGGAAAGGTTTAGGTTAGGGGCTCCCTATATCTTCAGTGGCAATTTAGAGCTCACACCCCTTTTTGGAGCAATGCCTGCAGCTATACCCTTCTCAATTTATCGGTCAGGCTGATAAATTGGCTGATATTTGGCTATTTGGAGATGATCAGAATTGGCTGAGAACTGTACCCCTTGGCCAATTAATGGAAATGTTTACTGTTCCTAGTTTGAATTCTATAATCTACCAATAGTTTTTTTGTGATCATAAACCAGTATATCAGCCATGCTGATAAATTGGCAGATGTTTGGTCGATATTTGGAGATCATTGGCTGAGAACTGTAGCTGCTTGGCCGATTAATAGGAAATGTTAACTATCTCTAGTTTCAATTCTATAATATATTAACAACCTAGTCATTCAAAAATTTTCAATTTTTTAAACATACAGTTGTGTTCAAAAGTTTGCATACCCTGGCAGAAATTGTGAAATTTTGGCATTGATTTTGAAAATATGACTGATCATGAAAAAAAAAAACTTTTTTTTGAGGATAGTGATCATATGAAGCCATTTATTAACACATAGTTGTTTGGCTCCTTTTAAAATCATAATGATAACAGAAATCACCCAAATGGCCCTGATCAAAAGTTTACATACCCTTGAACGTTTGGCCTTGTTACAGACACACAAGGTGACACACACAGGTTTAAATGGCAATTAAAGGTTAATTTCCCACACCTGTGGCTTTTTAAATTGCAATTAGTACCTGTGTATAAATAGTCAATGAGTTTGTTAGCTCTCACGTGGATGCACTGAGCAGGCTAAATACTGAGCCATGGGGAGCAGAAAAGAACTGTCAAAAGACCTGCGTAACAAGACAATGGAACTTTATAAAGATGGAAAAGGATATAAAAAGATATCCAAAGCCTTGAAAATGCCAGTCAGTACTGTTCAATCACTTATTAAGAAGTGGAAAATTCGGGGATCTCTTGATACCAAGCCAAGGTCAGGTAGACCAAGAAAGATTTCAGCCACAACTGCCAGAAGAATTGTTTGGGATACAAAGAAAAACCCACAGGTAACCGCAGGAGAAATACAGGCTGCTCTGGAAAAAGACGGTGTGGTTGTTTCAAGGAGCACAATACAACGATACTTGAACAAAAATGAGCTGCATGGTTGAGTTGCCAGAAAGAAGCCTTTACTGTGCCAATACCACAAAAAAGCCCGGTTACAATATGCTCGACAACACCTTGACACGCCTCACAGCTTCTGGCATACTGTAATTTGTAATATGGTCACAACCATAAGTGCTATGTTTGGAGAGGGGTCAACAAGGCCTAGAGTGAAAAGAATACCATCCCCACTGTGAAGCATGCTGGTGGCTCATTGATGTTTTGGGGGTGTGTGAGCTCTAAAGGCACTGGGAATCTTGTGAAAATTGATGGCAAGATGAATGCAGCATGTTATCAGAAAATACTGGCAGACAATTTGTATTCTTCTGCACGAAAGCTGCGCATGGGACGTTCTTGGACTTTCCAGCACAACAACGACCCTAAGCACAAGGCCAAGTTGACCCTCCAGTGGTTACAGCAGAAAAAGGTGAAGGTTCTGGAGTGGCCATCACAGTCTCCTGACCTTAATATCATCGAGCCACTCTGGGGAGATCTCAAACGTGCGGTTCATGCAAAATGACCAAAGACTTTGCATGACCTGGAGGCATTTTGCCAAGATGAATGGGCAGCTATACCACCTGCAAGAATTTGGGGCTTCATAGACAACTATTACAAAAGACTGCATGCTGTCATTGATGCTAAAGGGGGCAATACACATTATTAAGAACTAAGGGTATGAGAACTTTTGAACAGGGGTCATTTAATTTTTTTCTTTGTTGCCATGTTTTGTTTTATGATTGTGCCATTCTGTTATAACCTACACTTGAATCCCATAAGAAATAAAAGAAATGTGTTTTGCCTGCTCACTCATGTTTTCTTTAAAAATGGTACATATATTACCAATTCCCAAGGGTATGCAAACTTTTGAGCACAACTGTAAGCAAAATATTTCAAATAATATAAAAATGTCCAAAAATTATAAATAAAAATTTCAATTTCAGTGTATGTGTACAGCACAAATGTGCATATCTTAATTGCTATAATAAATTGTATTATCTTAGCTTATTTTACTTTTTTTTTTTTATTGCTTTTTTAATTCTGTTTGGTGATGCTAGCACCGCAGAAATTACACACTTTAATATTGTCAGTATTACTGAGGTGCACATATGTAATAAAATGATATTGTAGAGGACTGCTTATATTTTGGGGTCTGAGTGGGGATTTTTGACTGCTTTGAAAGGGAAGAATTTGCTGAACTGTGTGTGTGTCTGTCTGTCTGCCTCTCCCCCTGCAGGCAGAGATTGTGAAGAGATTAAACGGGATCTGTGCTCAAGTCTTGCCATACCTGTCTCAAGAGGTACAGAGAGAGATACACCGTTACCTGAACATTTACAGCTTTAGTAGCATGTCTTTTGTAAATGTTCACATTGAGTCACAATGAGCATATTTATTATCTCTGATTTATTGGATTGATTTACTGTACATTCAGAGTTAACACTTTATTTTAATGTGTATTATATTAGATAGTAAATACTATGGTGTAAAATGCATTCTCAGATCGATTGCATTGAAAATTTAATGCACTGATTACATAAACCATAAACCTATTATAATGTCTATAATCAGGAGTTAAATGAGGGGTATTGTGCATTTATTTCTTTTTTTTTTTTTTTATCTAAATTCTTGAGCCTGGAGTATTGTCTCTGTAAATTGTCCCTCAATTTACATTTGTGTTTTCAGCATATTTTTGGAAAAAATTATGAATCATTTAAAATAATTGAATTGAACCAATTCTTGATCAAATGATTCAGTCAGGCATTCATGATTCTTCAATCATTCAGTTAAATATTGTAATCTAATTTAATCATTTTCAGAGCAAATATGTACCCTTGTACATACTTACTGTACATTGTATGATTTTAATGTAAAAATGGGTGGGTTATTACATACTGTATGCTATGAGGTGCCATGAAATGATGCGATTTGTCTATTTCAGCACCAGCAGCAGGTCCTGGGGGCGATAGAGAGGGCCAAACAGGTCACCCCACCAGAGATGAACTCCATCATACGGGTAGGCTTTTTGTGTGTGTGGGTGCACATGTACAGGTTTATAGGCTAAGCTTGTGGAAATGAATATAAATGAGTTTATGGCAATTTAATTGTTTATAAAGTAGGGGGTGTTATTGATGAGTTTTGTGTGTTGTTGCCATGGGTTTTACTTTCACACTGATTTGTGTATTTGTATGGCTCTTTCCAATTTTAGTTAGCATGCTTTGTTGGCATGACAAAAACTATGCATTTATATTGACAAAGTGCTCACAGTATTGAAGCAGCATACTGTATATATAGAAGTAAAATGACGACAGTTCTGATTAAGTAAACAAGCTATATTGACAAAATAATAAAGATGAAAAAATTAAATAAACAAAATATGCTAGTCCTAAATATGTGGGTGTCTTAAACTTTGGGCACATTTAGCACTGTGGACTTCTAGAAAGTAATTGTTAAAATGTTTTTATTTGTTTTTGTTTTTTACACAACTTTTTTTTATTATTATTATTTATCTACTAACAATGTCCAACAGTGGATGTACATGAGATTTATTTCATTTTATTTCATTTTTATGAAAGTCATGGAAATTCCCACCACAGTGTAATTTCCAGCACATCAAGTTCTGTATTGTGTTTAATAAAAATTCTATGGTTGAAATGACATTTTTAATGTTTAAGTAAAATGGCAGCCTCCTTTTGCTTGCCAAGGATAATTTAAAAACTAACATTTTATGTATCCTAAATACACACCAAGTAATATTTTCAAATTTTTTGCATAACCTTGCAAAATGACAACATGATTGGATATGACGCCCAATAAAAATACTCTGCTCATAAGTGATATTTACCTTGAATTTTCTTTTTCTTCAAATATGTTCTATTCAAATATCTATTGTTTATTTCACTGTTTGTACAGTATATATTATTATACTTTTGTGTTTCTGTGGCATACCCAAAATTAAAGGCTTATAACTCGACAAAATAACAAGAAGGGTCATGTTTGGTATCATTTTAAAGAAAAGTTTCAACATTTTTAATGATATAGATTATGATTAACTCTGAGACTCTCAGCCTAATAAACTGCTAAAAAAAAAAAAAAAAAGAGCCAAATATCAACTTGTTTTCTTATTTTTCTGACTTGTCATATCTCTGGGTGTTTCCAATCATGTCACTCGTAATTGAGTAAAACTTTGTGTTGATATGACAAAGCAATCAAAAGTTATAGCATTACAAAAATAATTTATCCTAGAATCCAAAAATGTTTCCAAGTGTTAAAAAGCCTCTTCACACAAATAAAACATAATAATTGTACATAAGAACTAATTACACATGCAACTACAACAATGACTAAAGGTATGCTCTCTCTCCAAAGAATGCAGGCATGAGTAACGAGATTTCATTCAGTTCCATTCTGTCAATTGAGCCATCATTGAATCTGTCATGTACTTGGTGCCATCTCCTGGTGGCCATATGTAATTAGTGAACGATCCTCTCTGCCCATATTTGGATGATTTCCACCTCTGGTTGCAGTGATCTGAATCCTAATATGATTGGTTTAGGGTTCCATGAAGCTGGACAACGTGCTACATTATTTCTGATGATGTCATCTGATCCAGGAAAGCTAACGTGTTTTTAGCCAATCTAATGATTTATGAGCCTCAAAACTGAAATTTTCTTGTACCTGGAATTCAAGCTCAATACCGATACCTTCTTTCCTAACTCGGGAAGGATCCCTTGTTCCTTCACTAGTGCTCTGCTTAGACTTTGGTATAAAAGCTGAATGGAACTTCTTCGCAACATCCCATGGCAAAAAATGCATGTGACTGGGTTGGAGGAACAACTAAGCGTAAACAACAAAAGCCAGTTTGCAGAGGACAGCAGAGGGTCAAAACCTCACCCCTTTTGATATGTTCCTCTTTTGCAATGAGAAGATTAAGGAGGTTACATACATCTACGTCAAAAGCGAGGAAGTAACTGAACTTCATGAACTGAAACTCAAGGACAGGTTCGATAAGAGTGAGAATTTCGGGTACAAGAAAATGTCACCGTTTTGAGGCGGTGTCAGAGACTACGATCAGGTGCTTCTTTACATCTGCATCGCAAGAGTTTGAAGAACATGCAGTGATGAAATCTGTCCCCCTGATCCTATGGAATAATGACTGTGTCACTTGTGTCTATGATGACCAGTGGTGGTTAGGCTTGGTTGAGGACATCAGGGGGGAAAACTTTGATGTTTTTGTAAAATTCTTCCACCCACCTGGACCAAGAACATCATTCAAGATATCTACTGAGGACTAAGCGTGGGAAATCATGAACAATGTTCTCAGAAAACTGACACCTGCCAAGTTGACTACTGCCACCGTACGCTCTGTACATCAGTCAAAAACATAATTACTGTAAAATACTGTTCATTTTTATTATTTGTTATGCTTATATTACATCTGTTCATTTCTCAAAATGCATGAATAAAGTAGGCTTTTCCCCAGATTTCTACTAGCCCTAGCTCTGTAACTAGTGGAATCTCAAACTCACATTTTTTACAGTAGAAGGCTTCCATAGAGGACTAATTTCTGTGAAAATTTCAGGTACCTATCTGGTCCCCCACCAGAGATAATCAACCCGAAAGTGAGGGGAAATGTTAAAAACAATTGCACTTTCTCGCACCCATACAAAAAATTAAGAGAAGTCTCAACCCGGAAATGTTCTGCATGCACACTATACTTGCATAGGTACCCCCTAAATGAATTTAGGACTGGGACCCTAAAAGTGGAACTTTCAGCAGTCTTGATCATTACATTACGACTAAAGTTCTAAGTCTAAGGAACAAGAATGTGCAAAATGTTCATGTATTTATATGTACATGTACCTTGTAATGTGCTCTTGAGATCAGTTTTAGTTCCAAGGAGCTAGGACCATCCTGAGCTGAGATATTGAGGTTTCCATAAACATCTGTATAACCAAAGTGTGTAGTGTGCAATGACACAAAGATGGCTGCCGTGGTTAAACCAAGTAAAATACAAATTAAAAGCTGGTGGTTTTGCAATACCAATACATAGAGGTAATCACTCAAAAAAAAAAAAAAAAATATATTTTTTTTTGACCACTTCAATAATAACAACAGTTCTTATTAGTTTAACAAGTTATATTGACAAAATAATGAAAATTAAATAAAATAAAAATAAAAGTGCAGTCATTTACCACAGGATGTTTTTAGGCTCATTAAGATGTACATGTGTAAGCTATTTTACAATGGCTTCAAACGTGGTTCATCAAGTTAAATATTAGACATTTATATGTACATTTATTTAGCAGATGTTTTTTTTTCCCCAAAGCAAATTATTTGTGAGAATAATACAAGCTGAAGCAATTAAGGTAAAACAATATGTTTAAGTATATAGAAAACTATCATTAAATTTGACACAAGTGACAACACATTCTCTCTGTCTCCATTCTGCAGCAGCAGCTCCAGGCTCACCAGCTCTCCCAGCTTCAGGGACTGGCACTGCCCATGACTCCTCTCCCCCTTGGCCTGAGCCAACCGGCCGGCCTCCCTGCGGTCACCTCCAGCTCCGGCCTCTTCTCCCTCTCCAGCATCCTGGCCTCGCAGGCCCAGCTGGCCAAAGAGGACAAGAGCACGCGCGAGACCTCCGACAGCCACCGCGAAGAAGACGGAGACAAGTCCGACTAGATGCCGGCCATATCCGTTCTTTCGTCCAATCATCATCCAGAGCTCAATGTAGAGGCACTTGTTCCAGATACTCACACAATTATATTCCTTTTTCTTTTCCTTTACACTCTCCCTCCATCTTTCTGTCCTTCTTCAACATTGCTACTGTCTTCAGATGCCTAACCTCATTATTTCAAGTTCATTCAACCAGCTTTATAAATGTATTTTTACACCACCTTATTATTGTGTTACGGATGCTTGATTTTATTTTATTTACACTCTTTCTTGCCTGCGTGTATATATATATCTATATATATATTGTATATTTCTTATCCTCGTAGTGAGAGTGGTCTAGAAAATGGTGTACCTGTTAATGGACCATCTTCCCTCCAGTAATAATTGTGTTAAAATCCCCCTCCCTTCCTCTCTCTTTTTTTTCACTCGCTCCCTCTTCAAATCTTTCACCTTTTAAAGCTATAATCTACAATAACTTAGTCAGAAGCACTTTGGCTCCAGGCAGTTACTCTAAAAGCAACTTTGAATCGAAAAACTTAGCTGCAGCATAATCCATTTAGAGTTTAAAGGATTGTTGTTTTTTTCGAAGACATGTCTGTTGTTGCGTTGCCCTTTGTAGAAGTTGCAGATCTATCCTACCTTAAACTGCAAAGTGGGTCACAGTTGTAGCTTGAGAAAACATTAGAAGGGTGAATCTTAAATGTCTAGGTCATTTTTAACCCAAAAATCAAAAGTGAAATTTATTTTATTATATTTTGCTTTAAGAAAATGTAGTGTTTTTTTGTGACCTTTACTGTTTTTTGCATTCCGACAATTTTATGACAATTAAAAGTATAGATCATCCGAAAATGAAAATTCTCTCATCATTCCAGATGTGTATGACTTACTTTCTTCTGCTGAACACATGAAGATTTTTAGAAGAATATCTCAGTTCTGTAGGTCCATACAATGCATGTCAATGGTGGCCAGAAATTTGAAGCTCAAAAAAGTACATAAAGGCAGCATAAAAGTAAGCCATAAGACTCCAGTGGTGAAATCTATGTCTTCAGAAGCGATATGATAGGTATGTGCGAGAAACAGATCAATATTTAAGTCCTTTTACGATCAGTCTCCAGTTTCACGTTCTTCTTCTTTTGTTTTTAGTAATTCGCAATCTTTGTGCATATCACCACCTACTGGGCAGGGAGGAGAATTTATGGTAAAAACAGACTTAAATTGATCTGTTTCTCACCCACACCTAACATATCGTTTAAGACATGGATTTAACCACTGAGTCATATGGATTACTTTAATGCTGCCTTTTATATGCTTTTTTGACCTTCAAAGTTCTGGCCACCATTGGCATGCATTGTATTGACCTACAGAGCTGAGATATTCTTCTAAAAATCTACATTTGTGTTTAGCTGACGAAAGAATGTCGTACACATCTGGGATGGCATGAGGGTGAGTAAATGAGAGAATTTTCATTTTTCAGTAAAAAATGAAACTATCCCTTTAAGGACTTTTCCCCCCACTTCTCAATACCGTAATGCAAAAATATATCTTATTACTCTAATGCGAATAAACTGAAAAAAACAAAATTAATCGTAAATGTATATTTAATTGTAGTATTTGTTGAACTGTCTTTAATTCGAGTTGATTTTAATAGAATAATTTTTATTAATGTATTTTTTCTGTAGTACAGTAAATATTACTGTATTTACAGGAATTCTATTTTGCTCAAAGAATGTTCAAAGGATTTTTAGGATTCCGACATTATTTTCATGATAATTAAGGACATTTCCACATGATTCTCATTACCGTAAAGCTAAAAATAAAATTAAAAAAATAAAATCATTATTACTGTAATGGGAAACATAAAATAAAAATTAATTTGTAAATTCATACGTCACTGCATTATTTGTTGTACTGCCTTTGATGCTATTTGAAACAAATAATTTTATTACAGTATTTTTATTTTATATTTGTATTTTATAGAATTACAACAACAAAAAACCCTCAAAGTAAAACATCCTGATGTAATATTACAGTAATGATATGTGAATATATGTGAATAATTTACAATGCAAGCAACCTTAAGAGGCCTAAAAATAGGCTTCATTTTCTTCACGTAAAATTTAAATCTGATTTTTTTTTGTATTTATTTTTTTGATTAAATATGACCTGGACATAGTTTTGTAAGATTTACCAATGAGTACTATTAAAATAAAGCTTGCTAAAGAGAGAAAACATTATAAAAGACATACTGTACTGTATATCTACCTGTTTGCCTGCTTTCTAATGTGTTTGGAAGTGTTGGACTCTTTTGCTGTCTTAGAGAGTATTAGACGAAGATGCTAGCTAACCTGCTCACCAAGTGAAAAGGATGCTGTTTAAAAAAGTATGAAAAAGTAAGTATGTGTGTGTGTGTGTGAGAGATAGATAGATATATATATATATATATATATATATATATATATATATATATATATATATATATATATATAAAATCCTGTCGATTCTTTTCATGGTGAGCAATGTTGTCATATTGTTTTCCTGACAATGTATGTTGTAGAAAAAAAAAGAAGTTTGGCAAAAACATGCATTTGTTAAGAAGCACCTTCTTTAATTTTTTTTTTTACTTTTGGTAGCACTACAGGATGTGAAAATAGTAATGATGTATAACAAGCTCGAATATACACCCCCAACAAAGAAAAAAGAAATTATAGCACATTGCATTACCTTAAGTGGTCTTTAGGTAAAAACAAAAAATGGAAAATAATGTAAACATTAGAATATTTGATTATGCATTCTCTCTAAGCATCAAGATATGGCGTCTATAGTGTAATATGTCATTCTACCAAGAGGGGGCAGTAAGCTCATAGCAAGTCTAAACTAAGGTCCGTTTCAATTGGAGTTGCATTTTTTATATTTTATTTTTTTTATTTTATTTATAAGAGTTCTGTGTCTGTTTGATAACGTATTATACAAAATGCCCACCATATAGAAATAATTTAACATGGATTCAGTAAAAGCCACACAAGTTTGCATCCAAACAATAAAAGCTCTGAAAGATTTGTGTTTGTCATACTGAAGGAATCGCTAACCTGCAGCTAAATCAGTATTCTAGTCATAGATTTGTTTGCATTTTCATGCTTAAGTACAACTTGAACTTTTTCTTTAGACAAAGTCACAATTGTTGTGTCTGACACAACTGGTCATCATTGTTTTTTGTAATTTTGGTAAAGAAAGAAATTATAGATATGTGAAAGAAAACCAGACTCTCACTTCAAACAAAACCCCTAAAAATCATTAGCCGTCATTCATGAAACAGAAGGAATTTCTGTGCAAATATTATTATTTTTTATTATTATTTTATTATTATTATTATCTGGGGTTCAAATCGTATCAGTGACTCCTAATATAATTTCAATGGATTCTGACCTTTTTAATATCTTTTTGGTTACGGATTGTTTGCTATTGATTCTTTAGATCAATTTGTAAATGTCCATCCAAATGGTGATTCAATCCACCAGCTCCATAATGTAGAGACATTCAAACTATATCTGAACATCATCCAATAAATTGCACACAAAATGATTTGATAACAGCTGCTTCCTAGTGATGGCACACATTCTTTCAAAAAGTCAGTGCCAACGTAAGAACTTTTTAATGTCCTTTACATTTTTTAATTGCGTCAACTTTTCTTTGAAAAGGGCGGCATGTTCCATTTAATTTTGCCACTGTATTTACAAAACAAAGTGCCAGTTTTCATCCTCTACTGCACACAGGGGCGTAGATTCCAGTAACCCCCCCCCAATGTTCAAGCCAAATCTACGCCCTTGATTGCACACCTTTACCTATGTGCATGACTGTGGATTACAACATTTGGTCAAATTAATCTATTCGCAAAAATTACGCAAAGTAGTGGTCACTGCGTAATTGTTAAGTTAAGAATCCGATCTAGCCAATTGCAAAGAGTGTTTTGTTTTAATGGTGGGCAGCAGGCGTACTGTATATAAACGTTATATATAGACCTAAAGCTTTATGTGCAAAGGATGCTTTTGTGTCAGTCTTGAATGACATGTCTGAGTTTTTGAGGACTCTTAACTCATGAGGCACTTGACAACAGGTTGTCACCCATCCACTTTTCTTTCAGAATCCCTGACATCTGTCTCCTAGAATTCATTGCTTGCCTTTTGCCATTTGTTGAAAGCATTGTAAGCATTCTGTGCTTATAAAAGTCTTTTGTTTGTTTTTCAACTATTCATTTTATGTATATTGTTCAACCTACAGTGCAAAAGTAATTGTGTTATAAAATAGCTTCATTCCATATTAAAACGGAAAAGTACATAAACATTTACTATACATAAATGGAAATTTCTGCAGTAAGGAAATGCTTCTGGTGCCTTACAAATAAAATAAATCAATGTAGAGATTTTTTGTTGTTGTTGTTGTTTGTGTGTATTCCTGTTGGCATTTTAGAGGTCTAATTAAATGTTTCTGAAACTTAGAAAAGGGTGAGTTTGTCGTATTTGAAATTGCTTAGTTCTGAACTAATTTAAGTTAGTGACAGAAAATATATATACATATATCGGCCAGTATTTTTTATTTTTTGGCACTGGCCGATAACCATGTCCACTTTTCTACCAAAAGCCTTGTCAACGAATAATTTTTCTGTTTTTAAATATTTTAGGTTAATTTTGAGTAAACGTTCTTTTAATTCCAACCATTTTTCACATATATCTCTAATTTCGGGGGATGACAGCAAATATATCGGCTGATATTTGCTTTTTTATTTATTTATTTATTTATTTATTTTGGCATTGGCTGATAATCATGTCGGTTTTTATACTAAAAGCCTTGTCAATCAATAATATTTCTGTTTTGAAATATTTTAAGTGAATTTCGACACTTTTTTTTGCTGTCTCTAATTTCAGTAAAAGACAAATCAATATATCGGCCGATATTTGGGCTTTTTTTTTTTTTAATGGACATTGGCCGATAACCATGTCAGCTTTTCTACCAAAAGCCTTGTCAAATAAGAATTTTTCAGTTTTTTAATATTTTAAGTGAATTTCGAGTAAATGTTCATGTAATTTCGACCATTGTTAGCTGTCCCTAATTTCAGTTAATGACAGACCAATATATCGGCAGATATTTGGGCTTTTTGAAAATTTTCGCCATTGGACGATAACCATGTCGGCTTTTCTACTAAAAGTTTGCCTTGTCAACGAATAATTTTTCTATTTTCAAATATTATATGTGAATTTTGAGTACATTTTCATTGAATTCCAGCCATTTTTCACATCACATTTATTAGCCGATATATC
Organism: Myxocyprinus asiaticus; assembly: GCF_019703515.2. Classification (NCBI taxonomy): domain Eukaryota; kingdom Metazoa; phylum Chordata; class Actinopteri; order Cypriniformes; family Catostomidae; genus Myxocyprinus; species Myxocyprinus asiaticus. The sequence goes on along the minus strand of NC_059392.1, from coordinate 13,075,962 downwards.
TGTTACTGTCCACCTGCTCTATAGATATCAGCATCAGCCTTTGAAAAACTCATATTGGTCGACTGCTAATTTTGCCACATCATTTAAGTCTCATGAATATTCTTTTAACCTAAAGTCAACATGAAACTGCATTCTCAACACATTTTACTTTCGAAGTGTGATGTTTTTCCAAACATTTAACATTAACATTTAACAAGACAAAAATGTAGATTTGATTTTAGCCATCGGGAATTGATTTGATGGGATAAACTTTAAATGACAGGTGATTGAAGAGAAGGGGTTGAAATAATTGAGGTCTTTTTGACGTCAGTCGACAAGTAAAGTAGTTTTGGAGGCGGAGCATGTTATTAAATTAATGAAAACATTTTGTTTCTTTGGAATAATGTAGACTTGATAAATCATACACAGTACAACCACGAAAGTGTATTAAGAAATTAAGATTTCATGTTGTGTTTAATATTTAGTGTCCAACAAATTATGAATTATATCACTCGATTTAACATTTTTCTCAACTGCATGATTGTATCATTCCTCAGGTTTAATTAAAATGTGCATTGGTTTTATGCTTCGTACAATCAGTTAATTAACTCAATCAAGCCATTAATTAGTTAGCTCAGAACCAAAAAAGCACAATACACCCAAAAGCCAATAATTGAGAAGTCAGTCAATACAAAACCAATTTTGGGACAATTGGAACAACCTGAAAAAAACTAACCAAGAAGAACTGGTCATCCAAAATGGATAAATATGGGAAACCCATTTCCAAACATTATTTAATAAAGTAGAAACTGGTACAAATTGTAAGCAAAATCAAATAACTAAACAATTGGAAGTACTAGAATTGGCGATCAAAGATAATCCAAACCCATTAGGCCTTCCTATTACTGAAAAGGAACTTGAAGACAAAGTTAAATCTCTAAATCCCCAAAAAGCATCTGGACCTGATGGGATATTGAATGAAATGTTAAAATAAACCAGCAGTCAGTTCCAATCAGCCATTCTAGAATTATTCAATGTGATTCTGAGTGTAGGTTACTTACCTGACATCTGGAATCAAGGACTGGTTACACCCATCTTTAAAAATGGAGATAAATTTGACCCGAATAATTACAGAGGCATTTGTGTGAGTAGCAACCTGGAAAAAATATTTTGTAGTATAATTAATTCGAGACTTTTGGACTTCATCACAACAAAAAATGTCTTGAGCAGAAGTCAGATTGGATTTTTACCAAATTACCGTTCATCTGACCATATTTACACATTACAAACCTGCATCAAAAAACATGTCTAAAATAAAGGAAAACATTTTGCATGCTTTATTGACTTTAAAAAAGCATTTGATTCAATCTGGCACAATGGATTATTTTACAAACTTATTGAAAGTGGCATATGAGGTAAAACCTATGATCTCATTTAATCAGTGTACACTGAAAGTAAATGTGGCGTCAAAATTAGCTAAGAAAAGAACAAGATTTCTTTCCCAGGAGCGTGGAGTGAGACAGAGTTGCTGTTTAAGCCCAACATAGACCTTTTTCACACACTGGGTTTTGAAATGCGGAAGTAAACGTTTGCAGGGTAAACTTCGACAGCGGTGAATGGGAGACCACAGGATATTTTATTTCCACTTACCCATTTCCTCCAAGACCAAAAGGGAAACTCCACTATTACATTTGAATGACTTTCCAGAAGAAGAAGAAAAATAGAGAGCGGTGGATAAAGACAGTCAGATGGGAGAAGATGCCAAATTTACTGTCACTCTCTCAGCAGCTGTAATCGAAACCCCCTCGCAGCTGTGATAATTCTTTTTTTTTTTTTTTTTTACTAATTCCAGGGTAATATAACACAAAGCATAATGTTATAAACCTACACTCAATATTTAAAAACATGATCATATAAAAGGTTTACTAGATTTACGCTGCTAAATAAGGCGGAAATGCGTCATCACAGTCTGTGAAAATGGTCTATTGTTTAACATCTACATCAACAAACTCTCACTCTCCACGACTCAGAAATCAAATGCCTGCTATATGCAGATGACCTGGTTCTGTTGTCTCCCACTGAACGGGGTCAAGAGCAGAACCTGGACCTGTTAGAGCAGTACTGTCAGACCTGGGCCCTGACAGTAAACCTCAATAAAACTAAAATTTTGACCTTCCAAAAAAGATCCAGATCCCAGGGAACAAAACAAATATTCACATTAGGAACTAACCAAATAACACACTCATCACACTACAGTTATCTAGGACTAAAAATCACTTCCACTGGAAACTTCAACCCTGCAGTGAATTAACTGAGAGATAAAGCTCGCAGGGCCTTCTATGCCATAAAAAGACAATGTCCTGTAGAGATACCTGTTAGAATTTGGTTAAAAAATGTTGAATGAGTGATTGAGCCGATTACCCTGTATGGCAGTGAAGTGTGGGGTCCACTGACAAATCCAAATCAAGAATTCACCAAATGGGAAAAACATCCAATTGAGACCCTACATGCAGAATTCTGTAAAAATATTCTACAAGTACACCGGCACACAACAAATAATGCATGAAGGGCAGAATTAGGCAAATATCCACTAATTATAAAAATACAAAAACGGGCAATCAAATTCTGGAAACATTTAAAACTCAGTGATCTCCAGTCATACCATTATAAAACCCTGCAATACCAAGAGTTGAGCAAAGAAACCAATCCCCTCTCTCAGTTGGTCTGGAGCTTTAGTCCTGATGCTTCACTAACATCTACTAACCCTCATCACACTAAAGACCTGGACCAGAACAACCCAGCCAAACTAATTCGATACAGACCAATTACAGCACAACCTATTGGGAAACTCAAACACAACAACAGAGTACAATGCAATGCTATCTGGCCCTAAAAAACCATGGCAGTCTATCTGCACACAGTGACAGATAAAAAAACTGAGAGCCACGTTGACAAGGTACAGACTCAGTGGACACAACCTCACTACAGAAACAGGCAGACATAGGAAAACATGGCTGCCACGGGAAGAAAGGTAGTGTCCACACTGTGATCAAAACAAAATAGAGGCAGAGCTGCATTTTCTAACAGATTGCACAAAATACACAGACATATGAGAATTTAAAACAAAATTAAACATGTTCACAGCACATTTTACCATTTAACAACAGAATGAGGGACAGTGAGTGAACTGACCCGAGTCTGCATCTCCAACATACTTTGTCTCTTTCTAGTTTTTCAGTAATATTTTCTTTTCTTTATGTGACTTAAAACTTGTGTAAATTTGTATTATTTAACATGATCCTTTTTAGCTTTTTCTTATATTATGTACATTGTTTTGCACTGTCTTCGTTTTGCAGTCTTATTTGTATATGCAGCTCAGCTGAAAATGCTTTGGCAATACTAATGTAAAAATGTTTGTCATGCCAATAAAGCACCTAAAAACTAAAAAACTAAACTAACTGAGTTTTATAGCACTTATCAGAAGTGTTGAGAGAGAAACAGTCTTCATCGCTGACTTACCAGATGTCTTACGAAGGTGACATAATTTACGGCATTTGACTTGAATTTGACGCCAACACTCCCATTCAGTAATTGAAATATTACGGTCTTTGGTTATGTTTCTCAATGGAATTTTCTTTTCATTTGCTGTAATACTATTGAATGGATTTTCATAATAGGAATCATGTTCCTTGTTTATTTTAGAAATCCAGACATCATGATGTTTTAATCACACTATTGGAGATACTCAACCTGATTTGGTTTCATAAGCTGCCGTCAATCACAGAGAACAGTAACTCTCAGTCAAGTCTAAATGTCACAGTGTGATATGTGTGTTTTTTCTCTCTCTTTCTCTCTCCAGTACACACTCATTTGAATGACAGTCTGCCCTTGTCACATTTTGTGTGCATGCTGGTGCTGGTAAGCCGCAGAGCGCTGGCATCTCTCTCTCTCTCTCTCTCTCTCTCTGTCTAAAACTCTCACAGGATTTCTCTGGATCTGAGCCCAGTGCTTAAATAAATATGAAAGTGCCCTATTTTCTGTCAGAATACTGTCGGAAAGGCAGGGTTTTGTTTCTCTTCACTTTCTTCCGTTCAGCACATTGCTGGAATGCTTTGGAGGCTGTTGTGATCAATTTATTGAGCAAAATGAGATCATTGCACCTTTTGGAAATTTCAAAACATTTCATCCCAAAGCAAAGAAAAAAATATTATAATTGATACAACCAAAAATGCCTTAAAATTGAAACAATTTATCGTTGTTTTTCCAATAGTGAGTATGAGATTTGATTTATTTTGCATTATGGCAGTGAACCAAACTGGTCGAGCATTTACAGTGGCAAGAAAAAGTATACAAGTATATACAAAGCACAATGTGCTTAAGCTAAAAACACAACAAATTATAATCTTTCATGTCTTTTTGAACACGTCCCATTAAGCATTCACAGTGCTTTGGAAAGAGAAAGTGAACCTCTAGGCTAAAGACATCAACAAAAGCTAATTAGAGTCAGGAGTTGGCAAACCTGGCATCCAATTAATTAAACGAGATTGGAGGTGTGGGTTAGAGCTACTTTGACTTATAAAAAGCACTCAAACATTTTGGGGGCTCCAGAAACAGGACTGAGAACCACTGTCCTACAAGGATAATGTCAGGGTGGCTGTGTGCCAGCTGAAGCTCAGCAGAAGAGAGCCATTCACACAAGACATCCTAAGAATATGGCTGAGTTGAAGTTCTGTAAGGAAGAATGGTCCAAAATTCATTCTGAACATTGTGCTCATCTAATCCACAGCTACCAGAAACACTTGGTTGAGGTTATTGCTGCCAAAGGAGGATTGACCAGTTATTAAATCCAAGAGTTCCCTTACTTTTTCTACAGCAATGTGAATGTTTAAAGGTATGTGTTCAGTAAAGACATGAAATATTGTAATTCTTTGTGTGTTGTTAGTTTAAGCACATTGTGTTAGTCTATACTTGTGACTTGTGATGAAGGTAAGATCATATTTTATGACCAATTAATGCAGAAAACCATTCCAAAGGGTTCACATTATTTATAAAATATAGCAGCAAGTGGCAGTATTGGGGTCCAAGCACTTATGTAGAGAAAAAAATATAAAAAATAGCCTTTACGTTTCTGAAGTTATTATTGCCGATTCTCACAAAATTTGGTATACAGCCTAATTTTGGCAACCTGTAAGTGGATGCCAAATTTCATAATGATTGCCCTTTCACAATGCAAGTTATTACCTGCTGAAATTTGATGCAGCTGGCCCATGTGCATCTGGAGTTTTTAGCTAAAATGATCACATTACAACGCCACATAGTGTTGAATGGGTGTGTGCATACTCCTGAGTAGTGGTTAGGATTTGGGACCACTCTGCCAAGTTTGGGGTCTTTACGACTTGCGGTCTCTGATGCCCAGACACTTTTAGGGCAGAAAATCAGTACAAATACAATAGGGTTTCAGCACCTTTAGTGCTTGGACCCTTAATGAGAGTTTCAGTGGAAATGTGCTCAATTGTCATTAAAATAATGTCACAATGCACAAAAAAAAAAAAAAACTCAAGACACATTTGCTGCTTATGCCAAAGAATTTCCTGTCAAGAATGGCAAGAGAGATGGGCGGAAGGGTGATCGTTTAAAGACGAGAGGCCATTGATTAATCATGATTGACTCATCCTCTCTCTGTGTCTCTCTCTGTAAGTCTCGCAGCTTGATAATTGAGACACGTTCTGTGTTCAGTGCGATTCTGGTTTATTCATTATCAGTGCTACTGAGAGTGTGTGCTGTCAATCCTTTCAGCTTTCTCTCTCTCACTCATTCGGTCATTCCCTCTCTGTCTTTCTCCATCACTCTCATTCTTTTTGTTCTATCCCTTCAGGCTTACACCAGACTCATCATTCTATTGTTCTTTTTTCCACTCTGTCTCTTGTTTTTTCAACCCATTTTTCATTCAACGATAACCACAGCACTCATCTTAATCTTCATTTCTTTTTTAGCCCTCTTGTCCTGTGATCTCTCTCTCTCTCTGTTGACACAGCGCTCTCAGAGATGAACCATGGGAGAAGGACTGTCTGTCTGTTTTTCTAATCCTTCTCTTTTCTCATCCATCCATTCCTCCCTTCCATGTACTTCTCCTGTAAATAGAAAACACTGCTCAACAGACAGCTCTGAGATTTGGGAGCATTAATTTTGGGGGAAAAAATCCCTAAAACAATAGAAGCAGACTGCAGAGAGCAGATCTTAAAATACACTGGTCTATAAACAAATTATTTCCTGACTGCATTTATCTATCCTACGATGCACTAGAAAGCTCCAAAATAGCTTTTAACTAAGATGCCTATGTGTATGTACATCAGGATTTTTCTTTTAAAAGCAAGGCCAGAAATAAAAATAAAAAAAAAGGTCCAGTGTGACAAATGAGCCAAAAGTAGTCGCCATCTTTATCATCTCTTTTCTGGCTCATTTGATCTAGCTGATAAATGTTTTAAATTTGTTTCCACAAAACTGCATTAAAAGTATAAAATAACCACTTTTTTTATTTCCGTGACGCCACTAACTGGACACCACTTTCATGATTAGGGCATGTGAGAACAGTGTAGCATGCTAATGTTGACCGTAGAGTAATGCCTACTGTCTCACTATTTTTTTTTTAAATAGCAAGCAGTATACAGTGTGTACTAGGAAGTATGCCATAAGTAGTAAGCTAGTATTTTATTCCAAATGTAGCCTAAACGCGCAGTGTTACGCTACTGGCAGGGGTGGAGCTAAGGGGTGGCCAGGGGTGGCCGTGGCCACCATGGAACGAAGCCTGGGCACCCCAATGGCCACCCCACTCGCAATTGCCGTTTTGGTCATTTTTTTTGTCTTGGGCACAATTTAGTTTTTAGTGGTGGACACATCTCTGTGTAACCGCAACACACAGGAGACTTAACGTGTGCACACCAAGGTCACCGCACCTCTCCGTCTCAAGTGTCACTGTATCCACCCCCCTCCAATTTTGTATCCACATGCCTCTGCTTTCTACATCAACAACCACCATCTTTTACCATATTTTGCGGAAATGACTGTCTGACTGTTCATTCTCCAGCTTATTACAAGACTACTTTCCAAATAAATAAGTAAATGGATGTGAAATATTGATTTGCGTTGAAATTATGTTATTATGTAAGAAGAAAGAAATTACTGAACAGCTGAATTCCACCTCCAGTTTGCGTCTGAGTTCTGTTGGTATTTTGCGAAAATTACTGTCTTGACTGCTCACTATTCAGCTTATTACAAGACAATTTACCAAATAAATAGGTAAATGGATGTGAAATATTGATTTGCATTGAAATTGTTACTATGTGAGAAGAAATCGCTGAACAGCTGAATTCCACCTCCTGTTTGCGTCGACGGTCTGTTGCGAAAATGACTGTCTGACTGCTCATTATCCAGCTTATTACAACACTACTTTCCAAATAAATAAATGGACATGAAACATTGATATGAGCTGAAATTATTTAATAAGCTTACTTGTAGATATTGCAGAGTGATATGAGAATTAGGAAAGATAACTCCCAATATAACTCCGGGATAACCGGTTTGATTTTACTTAATCCCCAGATGTGCGGTTGCTACTCAGACATATCAGACCTCTAGATGGTGCCATTGATCAATCAGAATGGAGTATTCCATAGAGCAGCCTCATTATAATTGTAAGCGCTCTTGCATTGTATTATATTTGGGTATGAGACAGATCAGAATGAAACTATGCACAAAATCGACTTTTTGTACGGTTGCAAGAAGCGTTTGCTTTCACGTTCTCGCATAGAGTATGTTTCCACCTAATGCTAGCACTATTTAGCTGTGATGTGGTCCTGATCTGATTCTAATGATGCTTTGTTGCAGCGGGGGGTTGGCACACAGCTGGCTTTAGGATCCCAGATTATAATTTTTTTTTGGCTGTTCTCCAGTAATGCTACTTACAAACAGTCTCCAGCTCTCGTAAGAATGTTTTCTCCACTACACTCCAGTTTAGTGTGGACTCCATACACTCCCTTGTGGCAGCCAGTTTCATTAATTTATCAAGCACTGTTCTTCTACTAGGTTGCCAATTGAAACCCAGTCTGGCTGAGATTTACCCTTTCCAAAAGCATTCAAAGACCCTAATGGACCCTTTCATGGTGTGGAGTGTGTGTTTTTGGTTTTGTTTTGATTTATGTGGAGCTCCTTCAGGTTGATTACAATTTACGATAAAGTGACCAGTCACTGTTGGAGTCCTGGCCTAGTCCTTGACCTACTCCCAATAAAAAGTGGCAAAAAGACAAAAATATACAATAAAAGACACGTCTCTTTAGGTTTGATGTCAATGACTTCAAATACCATTGGTTCTTTAATGACATTTGAAAGATTTCTTGTGAATAATAACTTACATTTCTACCTGTTGCTCACACAAAGCTGTGTGGCACAAATATGGCTTCAGAAGAGTTGGACTATAGCACACAAGTCATATGAACTACTTATATAGTACTTTTTCACTACTTTTACCTTGGGCACTATATTCTCTTATTGTATGAAAAAGAGCAGGGTAATCATTATTCAATCTCGTTTTTTGTTCAATGGAAGAAACAAAGTCATGCAGGTTTGGAATGACATGAGGGTTATTAAATGATTTTTTTCCCTTTAAAAATGACAAAATGGTCCTAAATCAGTTACTAGAAGAAACTTTAGTTGGCATTGGATGAGCTTTCACATATCAGACGTTAACTCTATCTTTTTCAGTCTTGGTCTGGATGTGTCAACGGAGAAGAAACTGTTGTTCCTGCATAGCTCTTTCATCTGAATTCTCATTCTTTATGCATTCGTTTACCGCCTCCTCCATCCATCAGGCGTCTGAAATAGGAAAACACCTTGGGCTACCAGTATAGTACTGCCCTCCTGCCCTTCTCCCTCCATCTCCTGATGTCAATCTCTCCATCTCTTCCTCTCCTGATCTGTCACTCTTCTTCTATATTGTCCTTTCAACCTGTCTCCTTTTCAACTTCAACTTTTTCTCACCTCTCTCTGTTCCTGTTCACACACCTTTTCTGTCACTCTGCACACCCCCCTTCCTTAACTTTCTTTCTTTACCTTCCTTCCCCTCCCTTCCCTTCCCTTTCTTTCTTTCTTTATTTCTTTCTTTCTTTCATTTCCTTCCTTTCATCCTTTCTTCATTCATTTCTTTCTTTCTTCCTTCCTTCCTTTCTTCCTTTCATTTCTTCCTTTCTTTCCTTGCTGCTTTCTTTCCTTCCTTCTTTTCTTTCATTCCTTTCTTTCCTCCCTTCCTTACTTCCTTTTCTTTCTTCCTTGTTATTCATTCCTTTCTTTCCTCCCTTCCTTCCTTTTCATTAATTCCTTTCTTTCCTCCCTTCCTTACTTCCTTACCTTCTTTTCTTTCTTCCTCCCTTCCTTCCTTCCTCCCTTCCTTTTTTCCTTCCTTCCTTCCTTTACTCCTTTCTTCCACTCTCTTTTCTTTCTTCCTTTATTCCTCCCTTCCTTTCTTCCTTCTTTCCTTCCTTTTTTCCCTTATTTCCATTCTACCTTCGCTTTTTCCTTCTTTCCTTCCTCCTTTCTTCCTTCCTACATACCTTCCTTCCTTCCTTCCTTCCTTCCTTTACTTTCCATCCTTCCTTCTTGCCTACTCTCTCTTCAGTACACATCGTCCCCTGCAGCTGCAATCAGTATGTAACAGTATGAACTATACAGTAAAAAGGCACTATTATAGACAGTACAGGTACTGTATGCAAAAATGGCTCATGTGCTTTGTGATGGAGGGAGGGGCTTAAGGGTCAGAACAGAATCCCTGGGGGGCGTCTAGGTCCCACCCTTACATCTAAAAAATTTTTTCCCACGAGGCTGTACTCTTGGCTGCTGTCAAACAGCGGTGGCTGGGTAAATGCCATGTGGTCATTGTGCGGTCTGTTTACACTGCCAGAGTGGTTGTGTCTCAGTCACAGATGGCCTGATGTGTGTGTGTGGGGACAGACAGCTTTGCCAAATAAAAGGACTCTGCTGATGTAGTTTAGCACACCAAGTCTGTACAGTTATAATTTTTATATAAAGTTAAAGCTGAAGGATTTTTTTGCTACACGCGATTTGATTAATTTATTAATTAGTTTGAATTAGTTATTCAAACTGTCACAATATCACATTTTATTCTACACTCAAAGTTTCTCACATACAATATTTAGTGTGGGTATCAGCCAGAGCTCCGGGAGACGGGGGGATGAGGCATTTAAGAGGCTGTATGTGTAAACAGAAGGACCTCAAGCGGACGAGAGAACAGGTCACTGGCATCAAAAGGTGTTTGAGTCACAAGAATGGGGTGATAAAAGAGGGAGGGTTGAAAAAAGAGAAGATCATTTATAAATCAGTGAGAGAGAGTGACTGTAAGTATTCATCAGGAAGACTCATACCATGTCCTAACCAGGCGTAAAATGATAGTGGCAAGTGATATATCCTATCTCTTCAATGTTAATCAGAGTGAAATCTCATTGGTCCAAAATCCAAATCCAAAAGCTTCCTGATTCCTTTTTGTGGCCCATCTTTAAGTAGAGCAAACTTTGTATTAAATCTCAAACTCTGAATTTGGTGAAAGTAGGTCGAATGTTCTTCAGCTAAAATATGACTGTGCTAACTGAAAATACTATCCACAGCCCCCAGTGGCCAAAGCTGGAAGTATGATTAAATGTATGGGCACGCGTGAGCTCCAGTTAAAAGCTGAAATGTCCACATATGGGCGCCAAAAGCGAGTTGTTTTTAGTTGTAAATGATGTAATACAGTCAACAGGAATGCATATTTTATTAACTATACACCCTAACCCAAAGCCCAACACTAAACTTAATTTTCAGTGGTGTAAAAATATGGTGTAAAAATGTAATGTGTGGTGGATGCTGCTTGTCAGAAACTCGCCTGAATGGGGTTGATGTCCGGGTACTGAAACATTTGTTTGCAACCTGTCGAGTTCCTGTGTGATCGTTTTTTGTTGTTGTTGTTGTTGTTTTTTTTAATTAAAATTTGTTATTAAATCATACAATAACAAAAAAATGCAAAACATATATATAGAATCAACATTTAAACTCCCCAACCCCGCCCCCCCCCCCAAAAAAAACAACCCTGTGGTCAAACATAGGTAAATATATATATTAAAAAAAGAACAAACAAACAGACACACACACACATATATACACACACATACATACATACATACATACACATAATAATCATATTCACTTAAAACTATAATACACTACTCTCTTTCCATGCCCCACTGAGAGCCCTCCAAAAATTCTATTTCCGAAGGTTATTTATTTCCGGATAAACAAAACCAAGTCACCCCGTCTTCCCGATGACACCTCCTCATAAGCCGCCACCCTTCCCATCTCCGTGCACCAATCCGGATATGGGGGCGCACCAGCTGACCTTCCAACCCCTCAAAATAACCTGCCTGGCGATCATCACACAGGTCAGAACCCAATTCTCTATATGACTATCCCCCACATCAATGACCGCCCCATCGCCCAGAACACAAAGTCTGGGGCAAAACAAAACCCGAGTGCCTACCATGTCAGACACAAAATTCTGGATCTCAACACACCACCAAAAAATTTGGGCCATGTCTCCCTCCTCCGATTGGCATCGCCAGCAGGTGGGTGTATCTTTAAAACCAAACCTATACAATCTAGGGGGGGTCCAATAGAATCTATGCAAAATTTTTAATTGCATTGCACCTTTGCATCTCTAGATGCAGACTTACTGTTTTTAAGAATCCTAGCCCACACTCCCTCCTCCAATACCAAGCTGAAATCTTTCTCTCTAAAGAGAGGTTAAAGCTCCATCCCCCAAACTCTAAATTAACAGGGAGTAATACACTGATGCCTCATGACCTTTTCCAAAAGCGGTAATCACCACTCCCAGAGCATCTGCCACTTTAGGGGGGTGTGTGCTACTTCCAAAAACAGTACAGAGCAGGTGGCGCAGTTGTAAATACCTATAAAACTGAGATCTGGGGATCCCAAAATGTTGAACCAGGTTTTCAAATGATCTCAACACTCCACTCTCATATAGATCACTGAGTGTAGTAACCCCCCTCCCAATCCACTCTGACCAGCAGAAAGGGGACTTACTGATACATAATTTTGGGTTCTGCCATATGCTCGAGGCAACATTTAAATAAATGTCCAATTTAAACATTCTGGACACTTTTGTCTATACTGAATGTACATGCGAAATAACGGGGTGTGACTTAACTTCTCAGATTAGTTTGATAGAGAGGCTTTGCAATGGTGAAATAGGGGCAAGAACTTCCTGTTCAATACAAAACCAGGGAGGTTCAATACTCTCAGGAGGAAGAGACAAATGAGCCAAATGTCTGAGACTGAACACATAATAATAAAACAAAATCTTGGGTAGGCCTAGCCCACCTTTGTCAATCGGCCTATGTAACTTATTGAAATGCAATCTGGGACGCTTACCATTCCAAATGAAGGACTTCGCTATGCTATCAAATTGCTTGAAATAAGAGAGGGGGACATCTACAGGGAGAGATTGTAGCAGGTAGTTAAATTTTGGAATACAATTCATTTTATTAACATTAACCTTCCCAATCATTGATAAATGTAATGAAGCCCACATCGCTCGAAAACCTTTTTATTAAAGGGTAAAAATTAACTCTAACTAAATCAGACAAATTTGCTGGGAATAAAACACCAAAATACCTAATGCCCTGTTTGGGCCACTGAAAGGCGCCCGGCTGGAAAGCCATTACTGGACAGTATGCTGTCAGAGCCAAAGCTTCGGATTTAGACCAATTGACTTTGTATCCTGAGAACTTGGAAAAATAATTAATAATTCTGTGGAGGCAAGGCATAGATCTAGTAGGGTCAGAGACAAATAATAAAAATATCATCTGCGTAAAGCAGAAGCTTATGCGCCACGCCTCCCGCCGTCACCCCTCCTTTCTTATTGCTATTCAGAGTAAAATAATCTGAAATTAGTCCATTTGTTTGTACTGCTGCTACAGGGTGTCTATAAAGTAACTTAATCCAACCAATAAATGTACTCCCGAACCCATACATTACCAAAATCTTAAAAAGATAATCCCATTCTTCCATATCAAATGCCTTTTCGGTGTCAAGTAAGATGGCAGTGGCCAGAGACTGATCATTTGCCACTGACCACATGATATTGATGAAACGCCTAATGTTATCAGAAGAGCTACGGCCCAAATAAACCCCACCTGATCTATATGTATAAGAGATGTCATAACTTAATTGGTTAACCAAAATTTTTGACAAAATGTTTACATCTAGCTGGATCAGGGAAATTGGACGGTAACATTTACACTCGCTTGGATCTTTTTCCTTTTTAAGAATCAGACTGATCCTGGCTTGTGTCATGGTTGGGGGAAGCTTTACATTCTTTAGTGATTCCGTATAAACTTCTAACAAAAGTGGAGCCAATTCTGTAGCATAAGATCTAAAAAATTCAGCAGCAAAACCATCTGGCCCAAGAGCCTTCCCTGTAGGTAAGGACTTAATTACCTCATCAAGCTCTTCCAAGGTTATTTCAGAATCAAGAGAATTTTTTTTGCTCCGTCGTCAATTTATGGAGTTCTAATGGTTCCACAACATTTCTAATATCTTCATCAGTAGACAAAGACGTGGAACTATAAAGATCAAGATAGAACTCTTTAAAAGCATTATTGATATCAATGGCCGAGGTAAAAATTTCACCACCAGCAGATTTCACTGAGGGAATGGTAGAAAAAGACTCTCTCTGCTTTATATATCTAGCCAAAAGCTTCCCTGCTTTGTCCCCTGACTCAGAATATGGCTGTCTTGCCCTGAATAGCCAAAACTACAATTTCTGCGACAAAATAGTATTATATCTGTATTTCAATCGGGTCAATTCTCTGAGGCCATCAGACGACATTCGGTGCTTCAGCTCTGCCTCTGCACTTTTAATATTCCCTTCCAATTCCACGAGTTCTTGTGCTTTGGATTTTTTGATGAATGAGGCATACTGTATGATCTGCCTTAAGTGCCTCCCAAGCCACGCCCACAGAAGATACTGAAGACCATTTGGTCTCCATATAAACACTGATTTCAGTCTTTAACATTTGTTGGAAATCAGGATTTTGCAACAGGGATACATTAAGGCACCAACTATATGATTTCTTTTTCTCCATATGTGGCAACACCTCTAAACTCACCAGGGCATAATCTGAGACTAAAATGTTTCCAATTGAACAATCAACAACAGATGAAATGAGGGACTTAGATATATATATATATATATATAAAACTATTCTAGAATAAATCTTATGGACTGATGAAAAAAATTTATAGTCCCTACCAGATGGGTTCAAAAGTCACCAAATATCTGCAAGACCAAGATTTTTACACATCCTGTGAAGCGTCAATGTTGCTCTAGGGGGCTCACATACTTTTGCTTCACTATGATCAAGGACTGAGTCCATCAAAAGATTAAAGTCTCCTCCCAATATTATATCATGAGGGGTGCCAGCGGCCTGCAACATCCCTTCAAGATCAATAAAAAAGCCCTGATCATCAACGTAAGGTGTGTAAATATTAGCCAGTATAATGACCCCCCTACTCTTACTTGAGCCAGCACTAAAGAAAAGATGCCCACCCCATATCTTCCCAAATTTTTCAGCTTCCTGCTGTGAAAGATGTGTTTCTTGAAGAAACACTATATCACATTTCTTATGTTTAAGAAAATAAATAACCTTCCTTTTTTTATGGAGTCCCCCAACCCATTCACATTCCATGTGGAGAGAGATAGTCCACTCATATTAACATTTGACATTTTGATATAATATAAAAAATAAATAGTGTGTCAAAAATAAGATTGTACAGACCACATTTCAACATTAGTGCAACACTCAAACCCTGAACTTCCCCCTGAACAAAACAGACAGAAAAAAGAAAAACATACGCATTAACCCCGTGCACGACAGCGCCAACTGTCGTCAATCCCTCTAAACTCAAAAGGTCCATGTACGCCTACGAGAGCCCCCATGACAACTTTGCCATCGGATTGCTCAAGTCCGGTGTTTCTGCACAAATTTTGTGAGGTAAAATTACATAACAGAAAATACTTTGTGAGACAAACTCCAGCCAATAGGCAGAATAAACACAAAGAACGTGTAGATTCATTCACAGAACTGTCTCAAAGGTGTGTTCCTCCACAATACAAATTCCAACTGATATAAAGCTGTTCAGTTTCCTCGGACAGACAAACAATTGTTCAGTGAGCCGGCTGTTATGAGTGCAGCAGATGACGTATTCATTCCAATGTCCCGCAAAAATACTCCACATAACAAACTCCAGCCAACAGGAGGCTTAAGCACAAGGAACGAACAGATCCATCCACAACTGAACCGAAGCAGTGTTATTCAACAAAACAAGCTCCAGCCGCTAGGTGGAACCAGCACAAAAAAAAAACACAAAAAAAATAGGCATCCCGGTTCCTCGGATGATCAAGAGTCAAATTCATTCGGAGGCCACGATAAAACAAAACAAAAAAAACTTGCATGACTTACTCAGTCCGTCCTCTTTATAAAAGACATCCTTTGTGTGGGGATGTGGATATCTTCCGTCAATGCAAAAGTTTCTTGAAGGAGTCATTACACAAAACAAATGCCAGCCGCTAGGCGGAGCCAACTTGGTGCCCAGCTTCCTTAGACAGTCGAGTCATTGAACAGCGAGTCAGTCCACTTACAAGAGAAACAAGCAATAGTATACTCATCCATAGTTTCTATAAAAGCCAGTGCCTGTTTGGGGCATAAAAATACTTTGTGGTCGTCTTTGGTGTCTATTCTCAGTTTGGCCAGAAACATCAGTGCAAAAACGATCTTCCGTTGATGTAAGAGTTTCTTACATTCCTTGAACCAATCGCGTTTACCTCTTGTCGAATTCGCAAAGTCCTGAAACAAGAAAATATTGTGATTCTTCAAAGAAAGCTTTCCTTTGCTCCTTGCCTGGCACAACACAAGATCTTTATTGGATGATATCAGAAATTTGGCCAGAATTAATCGGGGCCTGTCTCCCTCAGCAGATCTGCGAGCAGGGACTCTGTGAGCTCGCTCGATTTCCAGTTTATGGCCTGTTATGTCGAGCAGACCTGGGAAGAGCTCATCCGGGAATTTCACCACATCTCTGCCCTCTTCATGCTCAGGAATTCCAACAATCCGTATATTGTTCCTTCGGCTATTTTCGAGATTTTCCAATTTTTCCAAAATGTGTTCTAAGTCTGTTTTGGTAGCAGGCGGATTAGTGAATAATTCCCTCTCCAATGACTCCTGATAATCGATCCGTTTCTCAACATCTGTCACTCTTGTGACCAACTCAGAGAATTTTGTTTCCATTCCCGTAATCGATCGATGTATTACAGCAAGATCCTCCAAGTCAGCAACAACCTTCGTCAGCATCACCGAGATTTTGGACAGTTGACGCTGAATTTCTTCTCCCAACGTGCCTTCCAAATCGAGTCCCCGGCTCGTGGCCTGCTCGGGGGTGTCAGCTTGAGCATTTAAGTGTCTTTTAATGTCTCCAGAGTCTGAGGATTTTGACTTCTTTGCCATGTTTACCTCAAAGAGCAAATATGTAACTGGGTGTATCGAATCTCACCGGATTATAACATGACAATAATTAAAAAACTAGCAAAGTAAGCAGAGGTAGTCGCTCACACGTCTGCTTCTCGCATGGCATCATGTGACCTCCCTGTGTGATCATGTTGACCGCTCACCATATCTCCATTTTATGTGTTCGTCGACTGAAAGCCTAAACTGAGTGAATGTAATGATCCGAATATCCATCTTACTGCTGCGCTGCGCTGGTACATTCAAGCTTTAGTTTCATTACAATATGTGCTTGATGTTGAATGCTCTTGTAATACTGATTTGCCTCTTTAATGCTTGGCTCCCACCAGATGGAGATATTTAGCTGGATTGTGATATGTAATAGCCCATTGCGTCTACCCACATCCATTTTTATTTGAAGCCTGTAATCCAACACTGTTACAAACAATAAAGGTTAATGCTGGAATCAAACCAAATGAAGACCATATTGCTCGAGAGAGGAAAAGCAATGGAGATCGAAAAGATCATTATGTGTAAGAAAGACAGCGAGAGAAAGAATATGTAACTTTGCGGAAATTAGACTATTTACTTCCTCCCGTCCTGTGTGTTTTCAGAGTACATCAGGGAAGGGTTAATGTTGCCTGTAACAGGCGGCATTCCCAGATGCAAGACTTTTAGCTGATGAACTTAATTGGCATGACATGGGCCAGGCAGCGTGCCAACAGGCCAGATCTCTCTGCAGCTGTGTACGGATAGAGAGATCCTTTACTTGTTCAATTATGCCTTTTCCGTTGCTTCAAAACAAAAGCAGCAACAACAAAAACACTACATTATATTTACAGTAATTTAACACCAATAGTTCACCCAAAAATGAAAATTCTGTTATCATTTAGGCCACGCATGGATTTTGATGTGTACGCCTCTCATTCACACAGGAACAGTGTTTTCCTCCACCAAAAATGGAGACCGCATACTTCGGAAACAATGACGTTAGGAAGCTTTTCAACTGAAAACATAGTGAATGTGGCCTTAATTGCCCTCAAACCCATATGATTTTATTTCCTCCTTGAAATGAAGATATTTAACAGAATGTCTGGAATGCTATTTTCCATTTTATGAAAATAAATGAGTACTATGGCTTCAAAAGATCCAAATATGACAAAAAAGCACCATATATATCGTATAATAAAAGTTGCACTTTATTCCAAGTCTTCCGCAGCCATACAATAGCCTTGTGTGAGAAACAGACTGACATTTATGACCCTATGACACTATGCTTCTGTTGAAGCCATCAATCTGTATTATTTCATCTGCAGAACTGCCGCTCACTGCATGTTTTTTGTTTTTGGCACCATTCGGAGTAATCTGTTGTGCGTGAAAATCCCAGGAGATCAGCAGTTACAGAAATACTCAAACCAGCCCATCTGGCACCAACAATTATGCCACGGTCCAAATCACTGAGATCACAGTTTTTCCTCATCCTGATGGTTGATGTGAACATTAACTGAAGCTCCTGACCGTATCTGCATGATTTTATGCATTGCACTGCTGCCACACGATTGGCTGATTAGATAATCACATGAATAAGTAGGTGTACAGGTGTTCCTAATAAAGTGCTCGGTGAGTGTATATTTGCATATATCAGAATATTTCGCAATAAAATTAAAGTACGTTGTTTCTAATAAAGTATGTTGTTTCTAAAGTCAGTTGTTTATATTTTTCCATCATTTTAAATTTGATTCTGTCATTCGCAATGCTTCTTGGGATTGTAGTCCAGGCCCTCATTAAAGATGTTACGTAAACATTGTCTTGTTCCTTTGTCCTTTTGTTCGATTTTCAATTTTTATTTATTTTTTGCTTCAAATCAAAGTTTGTAATGTTGTGATTCCATTTGGAGCTGGTTGGTTTAGTTTATGGCTTAGGACTCTTTTATGAAGGATTTTAGGAAATCCCTATGGAAATAAAATGGATGGGAAAAAACTATTCTGGAACCAAGATGGCTGAAAAAGTGGCCATACACCATTGCAGATTCCTGATTTTGATTTGTTGAGACCATTACATGTGCATATTTATCGCTGCTTTGTTTGACGTGTCTATGAACTGAAACGTGTTGTAATAGTAAAAAGTCAATTTTGTCTTACTTTCTCTCTCTGCCTGGTAATTCACTTCCACTATGAGTTAAAGCCGAGCTGTTTTTAGGCTATTTAAAGCAAAAAAAAAAAAAAAACTCCCTCTGGATCCTCAAAACATGGTATCTGGAATTTTTCAATGTTTACTCTCACCGTCTGGCCCTCAGGCAGGGCACACACACATACACTTTCTCTCTCTCTCTCTCTCTCTCTCTCTCTTTATTTCTCCTCCACTTTCTTCTTCCCACTCTTATTCTGCTGTTATTTTTTTTAACCCTGTTTTCCTTGTTGAGCTCTTTCCATTCAATCATACTCACACTTACACACACACAAACTACATCTGGTCAGAATCTCAGCCAATACATTTAACGCTTACATAATGCATCAGAGCAAGCCAGAGAGAAAGAGACAGAGTAAAGAGATATGGGGAAAGATGAACTACAGTGCAGATTTCCACAGAGAAAGAAAACAGCTTTCCAACATACCATTCTTTCTTCCCATTGACACATTCATTCAATACCAGTGTATGTTCACTGCAGTCATGTGACTTTATAATATTTCACTCGTAATTACATCACTTACAGAATTACAGTAAAATGGGCTGCGAATGCCATTTCATGTGAATTCAGAGAACATTTTGACTTGCAATGTCTGTCCTTAACATTTGTAGTTTCCGACATGATGCAATATGCAAATGTGGCTCACAATGTCAAAATTCACAGCAGTCACACTATAGGACAGCAAAGGATCTCAGTCAACTTCAATTCCAACCGTCTTCTATTTCCTGTAACAGCAAGGTTATAGCTAGTGGATCTTTTATACACAGTATTTAATATGCAGTACATCATGCTCTTCCTGCAGACCTGGGAACAGTTCCATCTTAGGGCATGGATACATTCAGATCACCTTCAGAATAAATTGAGCTAACCTTGGATCAGCAATTTAGAGCCACTTCCCTGTTCCCTCACTCTTAAAGTAATAGTTCATCCCCAAAAAATTCTGTCACAATTTATTCCCCTCATTTTGTTCTAAATTGGTATGCAAACCTGACTTTAGTAGCTCTTAAATCTAATTTGTGCTCATGCATATTAAAATTTCCTAACACAAATCTCATATAGCCTTGAAAGACTAGTGCATGAGTCATATGGACTACTTTCATGGTGCTGTTTGTCATTTTAGGAGCTTGATTGTCCCTGATCACTATGAATTTGGCAACAGTATGTCGAAAGTTTTGCTGCTGCAATCGGTTGCTGTTTATCAAAATTAAAATCACTGCCCCAACTGGCCGAAGCTGGAAGTGTTGTTGAACATATGGGTACGTGTGAGTGCCAGTTTCCAATGTCCACAGAGTGGCTCCAAAAGCGATTTTTAGTTTTAAGTAATGTAACAAACTCAAAAGGAATACATATTTTATTAACCATACTCCCTAACCCAAACCCCAACCCTAACTGTCAGTTGAGTAAAAACTTAATTTTAGAGTGAAAATGCAAACCTTTGGTGCTTTTTCATTTGCGAGTAGAAAAGTGAGTTTTATAGCTGCCGATACACTCCCCCAGCTCTCTCACACACACATGTAAGGACCTATGAATTCTGTTAACAGGATTTATCAGGACACACACATTTTGGCTGTTATTGATCTCATACTGGTTGAGCTGATTTTGTGGAATGATGGTTTTCCATAACCTTGCCCCAGTGAGGCGAACTCTTAATCCAACAGGAAATAAGAACAGCCGCATCAATAAATGATAGCCAATACAGGCACAAATCATTCCCACTGATAGTCATTAGTACACCCATATGTTTTCAGACGGTCTAGATATGCGCCTGCAACCTATAGCTTAATGTAGGTGAGACTGGGATTTCTGTATAGGCACATACCTTAAAGTCTTGGCTGCAAAATAGCTATTAAACATTTTAAACATAAATTTGTTTCCACACAAATTCCGACCTGATGTGCTTTGGGTTAGGGTTAAAAGTATATTAATGGAATTACTACTCAAATGTTTGTCACATTCATTCAAAGAAGTAAGTTAAAGAAAGGTGTGCATTTGCACGACTGCTGTTCCAGCTTCGGCCACTTGGGGAGAAGTTAGGAAATTTTGAAAGTGATTTTAGCAGACCAAAAATTCGACCTGCTGTCGCCGATTTTCCAATGTGATCATGTTACAGAAATAATACAGTTAATTTAACATGTTGACCTTTTGCGATATTGTTGTCCCAATGTCACCTTCATGAAACCACAAAACTGTAAACTGCAACATAAAAAAATACTAGGTCTGTCAATCAATTAAACATTTTAATCAAAATGAATTACATAATATGCCAATTATTTAATCGCTTATAATATTTGCTGAGAAGGCCCTCAAATAAAAATAATTAAATATATAATGATTGAAAAATTATAAAGTTATATTTAAATAAGTATTTATATAATATACATTATAAATATAATAATTCAGATAATTAAAATGCACATTATTGTGGTAGAAGAGTTAAGATGAATAAGCATATAATTGACCTACAGTACACAGCATCTGAATCTGTCCAGAACAGATTTATTATAAAGGCTTTTCTAAGGACTTAGGGTAAAATCCAACTTCATAGTTTATCCTTGCTGCCCTACCAATAACAACTCGGAGTTTACGCATAAAAAAAAAAAACTTTCCCCTTAAGAATAAACATAATGAATGTTATCATTGCTTTCAATGATGTGCAACCTGTACATATCTGCTAACATCTAAAAAAATGTGTTCTGAGGTTTCATGACCCTTTAATGTCTGCCAGTGTGGTTTTATTGTATTTACCTGTTTACCACACAGCTATAGCAAAAATATGGTGGTATTGGAGGATAGAATTCCCCCAAATTATTCAGGTTTAAAAGAGTTTTGAATGAGGTGTTTGAATTCACCATGCAAAACCTCTACTAAAGAAAGCACTGTGGCAAAAAGGTCTCTTGCTTATTGGAAAGCAGGAGGTGGGAATCGGGTGAACAATCACAAAGATTTTTAATCAGACACAACACACACACATTGACGCACACAGCTCCGAGTGCATCTCTCTCTCTTGAACTGGCTTGTCTGGCTCCTCCTTATCCCCCTCTCGGCTGACTGGGGTAACTCAGCGCCAGGCGTCCATCCTTACGGCCCGGCCACGCCCTCCTCCTCGTCACATACCCCCAATGCCCGATTCAGGGCGGGGAACCATCCGGCCTGACTTACTCCCTCCCCCATTCCTGGAGGTGAGGTGTTGCCCTTCCGGCCATTCCGCCACCGGCTGCTCTTCCCTGCTGCCTGGGAACATGAGGGAGGGAAAGGGGAGATAGAAAGAGAGAGCAGGAGAGCCAGAGAGACCAAGAGAGGAGAGAGAGAAAAGAGAGAAAGGAAAGAAAAAAATTCTGTTTCCCGCCCATGCCGCCTACCCGATCCTCAGCCAGCTGGAACACCTCCGTCTTCTCCGGCTCCTCCTTATATACCTCCCAGCTGATTGGGGTAACTCAGCGCCAGGCATCCATTCTTACGGCCCAGCCACGCCCTCCTCCTCGTCACAAACACACATTTGCGCAACTGGACATTTGACTCAAAATGCTACTGATATAGCCCTCGACAACTTCCCAGTGTGACAACTACTGTAGCTCCGGTTTCCCCCATATGTGTAGCTTGCAGACAATAGCAATGTCAATAATTGCAGAAATGCTGTAGAGAGTGCAAAGCATGCACTATAAATGAAAGCTGTATCTTTGTATAAAGATCTTTAGATCATAATATGCTTACAGGCAGATGACTAAGAAAAGACTGTGTTGTGTTTGATGGTGCAAGACGCTGCACAGATTCAAGCTGCCACAACAGGTGAAGCCTGAAGTTAATTACTGGAGAGATGGGAGGCCTGGCCACACTGATGTGCTCGCTAGCAACTGGAGCTTAGTTCAGTTAAAGAATAGACCCCATCTATCAGAGCAATCGATACTCGCTGACAAAGGTAGTCTCTTTTGCTTTCACTGTGTGCATGTGTGTGGTTGGTCGGTTAATACACATACACACACACACAATCTGCCTGACGAAAGGTGACCCAAATTTCTAGCCTACAAAAAGGTAGTACCATATCTGATAGCACACGAACATTACCTTGAAATCTATTTTATGTGCGTTTACATGTGGAAGACGTATTTTTTATGTTGTTTGCTCATCTGCAATACATCTATTTGACATTTCCTCTCGCATGTCCATAAGACATTCAGCAGATATATGTCTTTGTGACGTTTATGATTAAGAATGTTTGTAAATCTGATCTTTTTAAGATGTTTAGCAGATGTTAATTAGATTATGATGCTTTCCAGATGAAAAGACCTAAAGCAGACATCTCTGAGATGTATGTGTGCTATCTATATGGTACTGAGATGGTAGGCTATATGATAATATCATGATCCTACATGATTTCCCCTCTCATAAACCATGGTATTTACATGCTATTACCATGACATATGCTAAAAAAAACAAAACAAAAAAAAAAAACATGGTAATACCACTAACCTCAGTCTTAAATCCTAGTGTGAGAACCACAACCCTAATATATATATATATATATATATATATATATATTTATTTTTTTATTTTATTTTTTTATTTACGTACACTATATCGCAAGTCTTGAAGCTGTATGATAGCTATGTGTGATGAACAGTCATTAGAATCATTATATGTTGAATCTTTTGGCTTTAGAAGTCTTTAATGTTTTTGGAGCTCAGTGGTATAATCACCAGCCACTTTTGTTGTATGGAAAAGTGCAGCTTCTGAAAGGGTGAGTAAATGATGACAAATTTCATTTTGGCTTAACTATTCCTGCTATCTGCTCATTTATTTACATTGTTATCACAGAGACACTTGGAGTTGCTAAATAAAGAGTGTTGGTTTATTATTGTGGTTAACTGTTCAAGGCAGTCAACACTGTGTTACACACTGCTCATTTGTTGTTAGCAGTCATAGGTGAGGCTAAAATTAACAGTGGAATTTACCCATCGTTTATGAAGCGTGATTGACACCTTGAGGCAGTGGTGGCGGGGGAAAAAGGGGGAAGGGGGATGCGCGTGCGCGGAATAATTGGAACTTCAATGCCCACAATCTCTGTAGACTGTACCCCTCCCTCATCAGCGCCCACAGCCAATCAGCGGCTGCAAACACCACGATTAAGTCCTGTTTACCGGCTGATGTCAAGGTCCAACGTGGGCCCTCGACAGTTTCATTGGCTGGAAGGAATGAGTCGCTATAGCCAATCAGAGAAGCGTTGGAGAGTGCTCGAGAGCGGCGGTGATTTAAGGTGGACTGTGGAGATGTGAGCTGAGTTGAGGTGCGTTTTATTTCGATTAATTTACAGTGGTAATATTTAAATAACGTGTTTTATATCGCGAATAATTTATTAATTAAAATAAATAAATACAATGCGATGTCGAACACATGTCGAACAGTTACAGCGTCATGCAGTGTGACCTTACTTATTTTACAATACTTATAACAAACTATTTGTTAATCATTTTCTGATTATTTAATGATTATGCATGTCTCTCACGGTAATTTAGAGACTACATGGAATATTTGTACTTTTGAAAATGTATTTGTATTGTATTTAGGAATTTTTATATAAGGAATTTTTCATCAACTGTTTGGGAAGTGAATTGAACTGATAAACTTTCCCAAACGTAAAGAAACAGGAGAGAGAGAGAGAGAGAACTTAAAACTGATACATAGATAGATAGATAGATACATTCAAATAGTTGGTATGTGTTTGTGACCAGTATTTTGTCCTCTCAGGTTTATGCTCCTCGTTTTCACACTCTGACCTCCCTCGAGAGATTATTTTCGAGACCCTTTCTATCGGTCATGTCTGTGATGTCTATTTGTTCTCAGCCATCACCATTATCATGCATAAGAGGTGGAAGGGAGAGTCGTGTGATTAATTACCTGCCTAATCCACACAATAAGATAACGGCGATTAGAGCAATCCCTGACCTGATAGGTGTCACAGACTGAGGGATGACTAACCGGGAAACACCTCTGAGATCAAGTCAAGGAGATGGAGGAGAACAAGAGAGTGATGAAGAGATCAGAGCGATAGACTGCTAGAGGACAAAAGAAGGAAGATAGAGGACTATGTTTGTAAAATGACAGAACATTTTTTTTTATTGTGTTTTTACAGGGACGTGAACAAGCAAAGTGAACTTGCTCTGGATAAATCAAGGTTGTAAGTGTTGCAATCACTACTAAATTTGCCACTTTTTTCCTCAAAGGGCAGATAAATGTTTATCTGTCTGTGGCGTGTATGTGCAAATATGGGGTTGGATGCACCTAATGTTTTCACAAAATTGTTAGCAAATTGAATCATTCCTCATCTCTCTCTCTCCTTATCTTTCTTTTCTATACAGTATCTGTTGTTTTCTCATTTTCTTCTCCCCAGAGGAAAAATTAATTGCTCAGAGGTTGCTTTTCCAAAGCTCAGGAGACTTATTGAAGATCTCAGATGTTTCCTCTAAAATTTCTTCAGAGAAATAAAAATGGAAACAAATAAGATGATCGTTGACATATGGTGAGATAATTTTGGTTTTGGAAGAATTTGATGAGAAATCATAGTGAAATGTATGACCTTTGAAATCTATGACCTTCATAGATAAATAGGACCTGGAGTCATCCATGTTTCCTGTTCTTTCTGACAACAAAGCACTTGAACGTGACCTACTCATAATTACCACTTCAGAAGTGGGAAGTAGGATAATTCCAACAGCACATGAAGGCAGCATTAATCGCATGATTTTTCATTGGTTAATCATGATTAATCACAGATTTTTGTTCCTTCTTTAGAAAGAAAACAAAACAATATGTAATAATATCCAAACAAATCTTTCCACAGTATAAAGATGGAAATGCACTGAAATAGCATCAATTCAAGTAACATTAAACATTTCCCAAAGTTTAAGTGGGAGGCTGACTAATTGAAAGAAGTAGTCCCCATAGGTTGCAAATTCATTGCAATGCACATTAAATCTCTTAAACTCTCATCCTCCACACTCGGCTGGCAGGCTGTGGCTATCCACTTTGCTACAGCAATCGTGAAGCTGCATTTACATGATCGCGTCAGGGCGTCAGTGCACCACTCAACTCCAGCAACAATTGCCGTTTTGAACATGAATAGTGCTGCAGAGAACATCCGAGTTCGGAATGGCATGCCACCCATCCTACTCTTACTTCTTCTGCCATATGGCAGAAATAGTAAGAGGAGTATGGTGGTATGCCATTTCGAATATGGCCAACGCCTTGTTCTGCTTTTAGTGCTGGCACTGACCATGTAATGATACTTTATCCGAATTGTCAGATAAGCATTTGCTGATGCTTCAAAAGATCAGCAGCAACTGGGTCAAAATTTCAATTGTTAAACTTTGAGCGGCGGTTCGACAGACCTTCCACTGGAGAACTCCAACAAGCTACGCAGTGGTCCCTTATTAGTGCCATGTATCGTGTGTTTAACTGCTAGGTTATAATTAAGACTTGTTGTGTTTCTGTGGTAATTAAATTCCACCTTACAAAGGAATCAAAGTACTTTATAATTGTCCCAAGTCCCATCTGGGTTTGTTTTGTAAGAGGTCCTTTCTCCATCACTTATTTGTTGTTGACAAAAATACACAGAATCTCTGTTTAAATGCAGAAATGTGAAGCTTATTATTAATTTGTCTTATTATTAACTCTCATGTATTATTTGTGCTGTAAAGTTGTTTAAATCATCGTTTTTAAGGTCGTTTTAAGGTATTAGTGTTTATGGCGTTACATCATGGCAACAAAGTTGTGAAATTGGATATAACTTTAAACAGAAAAGGTTAGCAAGCGATTTTATCACACTAAAATTGTTAACACACATTGTTTACATTTTGTGGCTAAACTTTGGAAAAGTGAGTATTTTAATGTTTACAGATTGGCCCAAATTCTCTTCCATTGTAAGTGCCTCACTGTAACCCAGATTTTTGCTTATTTTAAAGAAATGAGGGACGAGTCTAAATGATTTTTTATGGTAATCAACTTTGTGCCACAAAGGCTGTCGATTGAGCTTAATTTGTATTGAACCCGGAATATTCCTTTACATATTTTGTATTAATCGCATGCGTTAACGTGATAATTTCAGTAACGTAAAGTAACAGCTCTAGATTATATACAAACCTAATTTACATAACTGAATTTAATTTATATTACATTTACCATTATGTATGTTACCCGTCTCTGGGTCTATCTTTTGAATTATATGAATCTATAGACTTTTCAAAGTAGTGATCGACCGATATGGGTTTTTTAATGCACGATGCCGATATCCAGAGAGCAGGGTGGCCGATAGGCCGATACAATGCCGATATATCACACAATTTAATATAGTAAATAACATAAACAAAAAATTATTTAGCACTATATTTACTCAATTTAACACTACATTTTAACTTATAATAATAATATAAAATAATGTATTTTAAATGGTAGATAGCAGTTTCTTCTGATTTCTCTTTAGTCATAAAATTTCTGTAATTTATTTGCACATGAAGAAATGTATAATATATTAGGAAGAAGGAAATAACAGCACACACAGTAGTCCAGCAACCATGGATGGCATGTGCGCATTAACAATCGCATTTTCTCAAAAAATACTGAATCAAACCAATTGCACATAAAGTGCATAGAGAATATGACATTTACTTATAGCGCACGTGAATCACCTTTACTTTGAAGTTGCGCGCTTGTGCGAATCCAGTGCGAACAGCAGCAATCTACCTACAGTTTAAACGGCCTGGATCGCCTGCTTGGATTGTCAAGGAGTGACCGTTATGATTTGTGAATCAGAGGTACTTTTTGATTCTGGCTGATAGAATACATGCTTTAGAGGAAGATATTAGATAAGTGCTCGACAGGAAGAAAATGCATAATTTTCGTGAGGTTCGTGAATTACATCTGTTTAAATGAGATATATGCATATTTGCAGACGTATATAATAGACGTTTTATTGATATTTGCCTTTTATCATTAGAAAAGAATGTTAAAATTTACAGGGAACTGTTGAGTAGTGGCTGTTAGAATACGTGCTTCAGAGGAAGATATAGGAGCGCTCCACAGGATGCTGGATCTGCTCAAGTTGTGTGAGGTTGGTTTATTATATTTGTTTAAATGAGATATGCGCATATTTGCAGACAGTATGTGATATTAGTTTTATTGATAATATTGCCTTTTTATCATTAGACAAGACAGTTAAAAGTTATAGGGAACTGTTGAGGAGAGGGAGAATGAAACAGGCGAGCACTTTAACATTATGAGCTCAAAAGCATCTGCCGCGGCTCTGATATGCAGACCGTTTAAATGACACTGTGTTGCACACCAGTCTATTATTGTAGTAACACGATGGCACGTAACAACAAAACAAACTGTGACCGGTCGTTTACATGTCTCAGTCGCTTCACATGCAAGCAGGCGATTCTCAGCGCCCTCAAGAAACAAATCGGCCAAACGGGAAAATGTATCGGCCGATGCCGATAATTACAAATTTTAATATCGGCCAATTTATCGCCACGGCTAAATATCAGTCGACCACTAGTTCAAAGCAACAACCACAAGGAATTATGTATCATTACTTGTACATGTGTGTACTGTAGTTATCTGTTTCTGTCTGACTGAATAGCTCAATTTCTCGTGTATCTATACTTATCTATCTCACCCAGTCCACCTTAATTGCAGCTTGAGCAGGCTGTCGTGTTTGTGTTGAAGCCAACAGGCACAATATATTACAGTCTAGGGCTGGCTGCTGAAAAGCCTGCTGGATCTTCCAGTGACCTGCTGTTCTTTCCTGCTTTCCTGTGTGTTTTTTTGTCCTCTCTAGATTTAAATTAAAAACAAAGCTTGTTCCTCCTTTTTCCTTGTCTTTTAGACAACAGCAAAGAAGGACTGTTAGTTTCAAGGTAGTGTTACAAGAGGAACAAGGTTTGGACTGTGGCACATTCGGATGGAGGTACGTGTTTATTTTTGTGGCTTGTTGGGGACATTTGCAGAAGGACAAGTCGGGGGACAGTTGGATGTGGTTCTTCAGAATTACCTGGTCTCGTGAGCTGTCATTCAGGGAGAGACAGACACTAAAGGGACATCAAGAGTGGGACTTTAGAAATCCTGTCCAAGTGTAAGTAAGGGGATCTGTTTTATGAGTACCCCTCGTTGGATGAACTGACAGCCTAGTGGGATCCGGGCTCGGAAAAGACATAGCTGGATTCCCAGCAGAGAAGCTCGATCTGGGGCTCTGTCCCAGGTGGAGGAAGTACGAAAGGGTGCGGAGGGTCAAGGGAGTGAGTTGGCCATCAAACCAAAAGCCGGCATCTCTCCTGTGACCATGTACCCGCAGGGTAGACACCCGGTAAGTATACTACACTCTCTCGTTCTCCTTCGTTCTTGCTGGTAGAAGACAAATGAGACAGATTAAGCAATTGGATGTAATAGAGATCTCTATGTAGACTTTCACACACACACTGTCAGCTGCACCCAGGTGCTCTCAAGAGCCATTTGATAGAAAGTTGTGTGGGAGGAATCAGTCACCCTGTGTGTGTGTGTGTGTGTTAGTTTGTGTAATAAACCTTTTTTAACACCCCTTCTAATAAATGTCATAGTGCATAGTGTGTTTGGGCAGATTTAGAGTGGGTTAGTTGGTGTATGTGGGTTAGGTTGGATAGGGTTGACCGTGGAAAGTTTATTTGTTATCTGTAACCGGTCTTGGGCAAATAGGCCAGTGAATTGATTCAAGTGTCTCTAGAATCCAAACAATCCATCCAGATTGCAGCCTGTTTTAAAAATGGTTCAGCATATCTGTCTAAACCTGTCATAAATAAGAGCTTAAACCATGAAATGTCTTTATGAATGACTGAAAGGTCCCTTGAAACTGTTTTAGTGTGTGTTTTTATAAGTCAGAACCACTACTTGTGTATATTTCTGTTTATATGATAAATAGTGATAATGTTAGAATATGCCCTTCTCGTAAAGGAATATTCGGGGTTAAAACAAATTTAGCTCAATGGACAACAAATACCACAAAAATTATTTCGACTTGTACCTCAGTTTGTAAAAACAAGCAAAGAATCTATGTACAAAAATACACTTGCAATGGATGGCAGTGGGGCAACCGCTTGCCCCATAGACTTCTGTTGTAAGTGTGTAACTGTCACAGAACTGTCCATTTAGTAATATGTAGCTGTTGATTTAAAATTGTTTTCTATGACAATCAATACCATGCTGTCAGAGAGAGGTGAACCTATCTTTTACATATCTGGGATATGCAAAAATGTCCTGAGTTCCCAGTCTGAGAGAGGTAATGCATCTCATAATGATAAACTGAACAAACTACCAAACAAAACTAAAGGACCAGTGAAATCCACAGCCAGATTTTGTTTTTACCATTGTGGCCTGTGAAATATGATCAGCAAGAGCAAAAGGTGTGAAAA
Source organism: Myxocyprinus asiaticus (assembly GCF_019703515.2). Taxonomy (NCBI): domain Eukaryota; kingdom Metazoa; phylum Chordata; class Actinopteri; order Cypriniformes; family Catostomidae; genus Myxocyprinus; species Myxocyprinus asiaticus. The sequence continues at coordinate 13,045,744 of NC_059392.1, read as the reverse complement.
TGGTCTGTGAGTGCAGCTGTGTTTTACCAAGCATAAATATAGGCTTTTGTGTTTACACCATTTCTTGTTTTGTAACTTTTTTTAGACATAGAAATTTCTGTTCCCAGGAAACAAACGGTTCTAACAAACTTCTTAAAAAAAAAAAAAAAAAAAAAAAAGTGGTTCTAAACAAGGCAAGCATCACTTTTACTTTTGCTCATACTAAAGGTAATTTCATATCGCTAACCCTAAGTTTTAAACTTCAGTCCGGCACGGTTTTTTACTACAGACATGAAAGATATACCTCATTCATGTAGCTTGTTGAAAGAGGTGTTCTGTGCTGTCACTTTTATAAGTGATCGGACTAAAGATTTTTGCCTGGCAGGGTTAGGGTTAGCTAACCCTGGCAGATGATAAAAAGGGCGACAAATCTGGGAACAAGAAAATCATAGAGACTTGGAAGTGGGCCAGTCAGCAACCACCCTAGCAACTCCACAGCAAGATTCTAAAAACCACTCAGAACACCCTAGCATTCGCATAGCAACGCCCTGGCAATCTCTTACAAAACCCATGGTGGCAACGAGTTTTGCATGGGCATGCACCATTCACATTTTCTTTAGAAAATGTAAAAATCTGGTTCTTAATCTTATTACCCTTTATGTACAATCCAAGAGATCAGTCAATGTCTTATCATTAGCTGGGTTTCCATCCATGTATTTTAATGCGCATTTTGGGATATCGCATAAAAACTGCTGGATAGAAACACTAAGATGCAAATAAAATCTCCAAAATGCGCATCAAAAATGTATACGCTCACTTGAGGTGGATGCATTTTTTATTATATAAAAAGAAATGTGCATAAACTGTAATGGAAACACATTTACCGAATAAACTCCTATTGAATTTATTAGGAATTAAAGATGCACATCAAAAAAGTCATGTGACTGAATATATTGTTCATAACTGGACTAACCAGAGGACTCTCAGAAAACCCATCTGAAATGTTCCTCTGGTCATTCTGACATACCAATGTCCTGTAAAAATCCAAATCCTGTAAAGAGTTTGCACAGAAAAAGAAATAGAATACAAACTTGAACTGTGCAACAGAGCAGGTTTATTGACACTTTTGAAAAATATAAAATAGACCCACACGGTAAAGCCAAGAAACGTACACACATTGTGCTCCCAAACTGTGTGACGCGCTGTTGCTCCCAGAGACAGTTTTTACAGTATTTTTCTGGGTGCTATAAAACGTAAGTATTTTATAAAAAAATAATAATATTTCCCCGGATGTGACACTTTTGTTCTTTTGAACAAACGGGATGGAAACGCTGCTTTATATGCACTTTGTTCTTGCGATATTCTGATTATTCGCATAAATTGAATTCGCACCTTGGATGGAAACATAGTTAGTCAGAGAAGATTTTAATTAACTATTCAATCGATAATTTGACATCCAAGGTTTTCCGTTCAATTGAAATGCGAAGCCGACACCATCCAGTGCAATCAGATGGAAACTATCAATATCAAATGGTAACTATAATGTAATGACCCCTCCTTAACATGTTTGCTTATTTTTCCATTTTTACACACATATGCATGAATCAGCTCTGCACGGACCTGTCTAGTGAAAGGGTTAACACCTGATTTGCAAGGCAAACAGCATCAGGAGGATTGGTAATTGGTTCCACTGGATTTTTGTGGTTAGATTTATCTGAAGCAGTGGGATTGGGGGCGAGGGGGTGTAATGAGAGTAGGGTAAATGTGTTCTGTGCTTAAGAGCCAAAAACAATAACAATAAAAAAAGAACCCGAGCTGGGAAAGCTCATAATCCGCTGCAGCCACACCTTAAGTTTCCAACAGTTACAGAATGCAAACTTCCAACACTTAGTTAGTTCTAAATGATACAAAAGGTTAGTTCACCCAAAATAAAAATAAATGAAATGTCATCATATATTCACCCTCAAACCTGTTTGACTTTTTGAATTTAATTCATGAAGAGTAAATGATTACAGAATTTTAATTTTTGGCTGAACTATCCCTTTAAAGCAGAGATTTAAAGTTGCTTTTACATCTGATCTCAGGTCAGTCCTGATGATTGTGTTCTAGTGAGTGTCTGGATGGTAAAGCTGGTCCTTAATCGGAGGAAAAGGCTGTGAAGTTCGTAAATGTCATGTGCAAGGTGTGAGAAACGTAATCCCTTTTCTCTGCAGGAGGTCTGGGGATATGTTTGACATAACCAGGAGACAGAGAAACCTGATACAAATAAGAGGCTGTAATATTCTGAGTGTGTGATACTGCACGTAGCACATGTTTGCGTGAGAGATATCGGCGTGTTTGTGCTCTCACTAATAGCACCTGTGGATTTATGGGTCTTTTGTAGGGTCAGGTATTTGTGTGAACTGTGTCAGGAAGTGTTGAAAGAGATTTTCAACTTGGTCTCATGACAAGTCGTAATAATACAGCAGTACGAAATCGGAAGAAATTGTAGAGTTGGCTCCTACGAAAATGTTCAACTTCTATTCCCATAAAGAAAAATAAACAAACCACTGAACTTTGTTAATATGATTTTCCTTAAGTTTAACCCCTTACCCAAACCCTAAACCGTGATTTTAATAAGTAAATATCTTTTGTTTACCACGGAATAAGGAAAACATCATTATTTTTTTTTTTTTATTGTATCGATTAAACAAAATATCTTTGTTGATTGGTTGGTCTCTATAGGAATAAAAGTCATACCTTTTCTCAAGAGCCCAGTTGTACTAATATCTTAAGATTTCATCTTGTATGAATTATTACGAGTTATCATGAGACAATGTTGGAGGTTTTATTTGAATACTAAACTCATGATCTAATGACGAAGATGGAGTTAGGAACAATCTCATTGGTTGTACAAAACATATCTGATAGGCTTACCAGTGCAGCCGCTATTCGTAACATTTAAAGTCACTATAAAATGGCAAGTTCGTAACCCACATTGTGTATTAATAAATGGAACATAAAAAGTCTTATTGGTTCTAACCACTGCTTATACAAAATCCTGAATTTGCACCAGATTCATTCATGCCTTTTTTGTATGCTATTGTGTATGTTTGAGAGAGATCATAGCCAAATTCCTGGCCATAGAATTCGCATATGCTCCTTTAACAAGCTGATAGTTTGAGCTTGTGTTCTCACTTTTGCTCATTCTTTTACCTACAGCCATGTTGTTTTAATAAAACTTACATTCTGGCCACATTTTGACATTAATCCTCTTGGTTTCTAGTTTCATATCTTCCCACTGTTTTATTGTGACTCTTTTTTTGTTGGTATAAAAACAGGTCAGGAGAAATCCAGATTCATTCTTTCTTTCTTTCTTTCTTTCTTTCTTTCTTTCTGTCATCAGGCAAAACCATTGCTGATGTACTCTGTAACGTCTAAAAGCTGTTTTCTCTGCCTTCCAATCCACGCTTCCTAATCCAGTATTGGACAGCGATGGATTTTGCTTGGCCTCACAATGGAAGCCGTCGTGCTAAAACTCCCAGAGATACTCTGTGTGGCCATCCGATTTCCCGGCATTCATTGGGGTTTAAGACTGGTTGAAAGCCTCAGATATGAAGGGCAAGAAAAAAAAGGGATGTTCTCTCAGGTGGTTTAATGAGGGTGTGACGAAAGCACCAGCACTAATCCAAAACTCATCCCTTTGTGACCAAAACTTTGCTGGGAGGTGAACCTGCTAAACCTGAGCAACTATCCATCCTGGGAATTCTAGCTGTAGTTATGTGGAGATAAGGCTTTGATCAGCCTTGCAGAACTGGCCAGGAAGGAGAGATGGATTTTCAGAGAGTGAGAACACACAGATACACACACATTCGCCCAGCACCCCTCGAGATCACAATGACACTTCCCTTCCTCCCACTCTCTGGTGATCCTCATCTATTCATGTGCCTTTTCGCACTAAATATTTCACCAGCGGATGATTATTTCATGTATGTCTCTATCCCCAGCCTGTCTGCAAGGATGCCAGCGGAAAACAGTTCCGTAGGCACCTCGGAACCTGCCAGCACATCTTTCTCGACATCTCTTTCTCCCATCAATTTAAAACACTAGGCCAAATTCACAAAACTGTTGCGGCACTTTTATGTGCTGTATTTCAGCGTGAAAACCACCCGCAATACAGTTTAACCAGGTGCTAAATCTGCTGAAATAGCGGAAACACGGCTAAAGGCCCAGGTATACTTCGTTTTTCCACGTTCTGGAACGGATCGTGACTGGCCGACCATGTTGCCTTTCTTAGCATACTTTTCTGACCGCGAACAAATAGGAATGCGTTCAATGCATACGCACTACGCAGCTGCTTTGTGACACTCTTGTAGTACAGTCAATGGCCAGTGCATGCACAGACAACACGCACAGATGAGGGTCGCATATGCAAGTCAAGAAAATCTAGGTGGTGCACGTTCAAGCCGCGCTGTGCAGATGACGCGATTTGCACGCGACGAAATCCGCAACGTGGACACCCGAAGTATACTTTGGCCTTTATTGCAGTGCAAACATGCCTAGTTTCTATTTAAATTAGGTTAATTATACATTCTGTCTGCCTGACACAATTAATATTGCACAAATACCATTGTTGCACCACAAATATTGCTTTCAACACAAAAATTTCATATTTGATAAGATCTCACAGGTGGTAAATTATATTCTTTTTTCCTTTTTTTTTCTTTTCTCCCCTTTTCTCCCCAATTTGGAATGCCCAATTCCCAATGCGCTCTAAGTCCTTGTGGTGGCGTAGTGACTCGCCTCAATCCGGGTGGTGGAGGATGAATCTCAGTTGCCTCTGTGTCTGAGACTGTCATTCCGCGCATTTTATCACGTGGCTTGTTGAGCGCGTTACTGCGGAGACGTAGCGTGTGTGGAGTCTTCACGCTATTCTCCACAGCATCCACGCGCAACTCATCACGCGCCCCACCGAAAGCGAGAACCACAGTATAGCGACCACGAGGAGGTTAGCCCAACGTGACTCTACCCACCCTAGCAACCGGGCCAATTGGTTGCTTAGGAAGCCTGACTGGAGTCACTCAGCACGCCATGGATTCGAACGTGCGATTCCAGGTGTGGTAGTCAGTGTCTTTACTTGCTGAGCTACCCAGGCCCTGGTAAATTACATTCTTAAGAGTAACAATCTTCTTATTATTTACTGTTTTCATTAAATATAAATTTCATTTTCATCAATTTCTTATTATTGACTGCCTCATCTTAGTGTGTTACATCAGAGAGACCTGCTTTAAAGATGCTGTGTCAAGTTAAATGCAGTTTAACTTTGGAAAAACGTGTCTCAAAACCCCTGCATTTTGCTCCATTCTGTTGCGCTTCATCAAGCTGTTTTGATCGCAAGAACATGTCTGTGTGAACAGCCCTCTTATTGATGAAAGCATGCATCCCATTTCTGCAGTTATATACAACTTCGATAGGTGTTTGTTTTGCACAAATATTTGCAAGCATATTGTACCAGAAGTAGGTGACACATATGCGCATCCACATTTTTACATCAACTTGCTCGTTATATTGAGTTCACCTTTGTGGCCGTAGTAGCTTTCATTTTATGTCATTATTAATCGTAAAAGAAACGCCTAGAATAGTTGCTACAAATATTGTGGTAAAAAGTAGTTTTTTAAATATACCATAAATAACATATAGTTCAGAGAAAACTTCTGTGTATCTGCAACTCTGGTGACCCCGAAGGTTGAGAATCTTTGCTTTAGTGAATCAGGTGATAAAATAACACAGTACATGCAATCAGCTGCATGATTCATTCTTAGTAAATTCCCTCCACTGCGCCCAAAATAGCAACTCCAGCAGTGATAGATGATCAGAGCTGGCGATTGGGAGAGATTTCATTTCTCACCATTGTTATGGGATCTGGTTGCCTCTCTCTCTCTCTCTCTCTCTCTCTCTCTCTGTCTCTCCCCCCATGACCTCTCTCAGAAGATAATCTCCAGTAATTCTAGGCTAGCCTGTTGCAGCTCGTCTAAATTGTGATTGACTAGGCGCTGTCCCACATGGCTCGCTGTCTGTGTTTCCACCAGGCCTCGCCCACTTCGCCCAGATTAACTGGATCAGTTTTGGATTTCAGGATTCCCCCTCCTTCTGTCTGACACCCAGTGTCTAAACAGACGCTGTAACACAGGTTTCCTCCGTGTGTTTGTTTGCGGATGCGCGTTTGTACGTGTACACATGCGTTTTCATCTGTGCGTGTGTTTTGCATATTTTGTTGACTCCCCTCCATTTCATACAGTCTGAATAACCATCTGTTCGTCATGATGAATATGTTATATAATCGATTTTTTGATTCAGAACTAATGCAACGATAGAGGTTTTATGCCATCATTAAATATTATCAGTTATTAAGACAAGCATAACTAGTTATTATTAAGACAAGCATAAATCCTTAAATCTTAAGGCTCCAGTATACTTCGGTTTTCCGTATGACGCAGATTCTGTCATCAGCACAGTACGCGTGGACAGTCCACGAATGCGCATCATTGGTGCATGCACTTGCCGTCGACTGTGCAGTCATTGTGCATGCATCGAATGCATCTATATGGGCTTGTAGCCAAAATATTACACTTTGAAAGGCCATGCACGAGACAGAACGGCACGAGGAAAAACCCTAGCCTTATAGTGCACTGGATGGTGTTGGCTTCGCATTTCAGTTGAACGGAAAACCTTGGATGTCAAATGATTGAACGAATTGTTAATTCAAAACTTCTCTGACTGATAAAACCCAAGCCTTAAGTATTCAACTTTAGTGTGTAATTTGATGATACCGCAAAGTATGTGGCTTGTTGTGGAGAGGTGTGCTTTTACTTTTCTAAACAGTCGGATTTATGATTTTCACCTGGTGGATGATAAAATGAGCAAAAACATCTTGGGGACATACACTATATTGCCAAAAGTATTCGCTCATCTGCCTTTAGACGCATATGAACTTAAGTGACATCCCATTCTTAATCCATAGGGTTTAATATGACGTCGGCCCACCCTTTGCAGCTATAACAGCTTCAACTCTTCTGGGAAGGCTTTCCACAAGGTTTAGGAGTGTGTTTATGGGAATTTTTGACCATTCTTCCAGAAGCGCATTTGTGAGGTCAGACACTGATGTTGGACGAGAAGTCCTGGCTCACAGTCTTCGCTCTAATTCATCCCAAAGGTGCTCTGTCGGGTTGAGGTCAGGACTCTGTGCAGGCCAGTCAAGTTCTTCCACACCAAACTCGCTCATCCATGTCTTTATGGACCTTGCTTTGTGCACTGGTGCGCAGTCATGTTGGAACAAGAAGGGGCCATCCCCAAACTGTTCCCACAAAGTTGGGAGCATGGAATTGTCCAAAATCTCTTGGTATGCTGAAGCATTCAGAGTTCCTTTCACTGGAACTAAGGGGCCAAGCCCAGCTCCTGAAAAACAACCCCACACCATAATCCCCCTCCACCAAAATTCACAGTTGGCACAATGCAGTCAGACAAGTACCGTTCTCCTGGCAACTGCCAAACCCAGACTCATCCATCAGATTGCCAGATGGAGAAGCATGATTCGTCACTCCAGAGAACGCGTCTCCACTGCTCTAGAGTCCAGTGGCGGCGTGCTTTACACCACTGCATCCGACGCTTTGCATTGCACTTGGTGATGTATGGCTTGGATGCAGCTGCTCGGCCATGGAAACCCATTCCATGAAGCTCTCTACACACTGTTCTTGAGCTAATCTGAAGGCCACATGAACTTTGGAGGTCTGTAGCGATTGACTCTGCAGAAAGTTGGCGACCTCTGCGCACTATGCACCTCAGCATACTCTGTCATTTTACGTGGCCTACCACTTCGTGGCTGAGTTGCTGTCATTCCCAATCGCTTCCACTTTGTTATATTACCACTGACAGTTGACTGTGGAATATTTAGTAGTGAGGAAATTTCACGACTGGACTTGTTGCACAGGTGGCATCCTATCACAGTACCACGCTGGAATTCACTGAGCTCCTGAGAGCGGCCCATTCTTTCACAAATGTTTGTAGAAGCAGTCTGCATGCCTAGGTGCTTCATTTTATACACCTGTGGCCATGGAAGTGATTGGAACACCTGAATTTAATTATTTGGATGGGTGAGCGAATACTTTTGGTAATATAGTGTATCTAGGAACCAGAATATCTTAGAGATTTTTTGACGTGGGCCAGTAAGCAACCAACTAGCAATCCTCCAGAACACCCTAGCAACCCCCAAAACCAATAAGAACGCCTTAGCAACCACATTCCCACCCACATTACCCTAGCTTCCTAGTTAATTAAATTCTTCCAAGGTTACATCAATATTAGATGTTTGCTAATGTTTGATTTCTTGTGATATAATATGATGAAACTGTATCGCCATGTTGATGTTGAAACCCTGCCCTGATCTTCTGCGCTCCAGTAAGTCTCACGAGGTTTACACAGTGTTCAGTATAGTTACTCCACACACACACACACACACACACACACACACACACACACACACACACACGCATGCATGTTTGAATGAATGAGAGTTAGCAGGGATATGATGACATCCCCCTCCCCATCCACACACACACGCGTTGTGTACTGAACTCATCCAGTCAGCTGTGTGCCTGCAGCTTAATTACTCAAAAGCTCACAGAGTGTCTGACCTCCACCGTTAGCCTAATTGAAATTTAATTGAATTTTGCTTGTGTAGACTAATTAAGCTCCTACTGAAACCACCAATCTTCAGCTGCTTGCCGGACACCGTGATTCAGAGAGAGAACCTGGGATGATGGAAAGCCCGGAGGAGAGCAGGACAAAGGCGGCCATTTTAGAAAGCAGCTGACAGAATGGGAAACGTGTTTAAAAATAGCTATGGAAAGGACTTTGGTTCTTAATGAGAAGGAGAGGTAGATGAGGGTACATTACAATTAGCTCAGAATGAGTAGGTCTCGTAGCTAGGCCCTGGAATCTGCACTTTTTTGTAAATTTTTTGCAAAGATTTTGGAGGAAAGTCTGCTAAATCCTGCAAGACGTATTTGAATACTTCATAAAATCAAAATTGTAGTTTTGTGGCTTTTAGCCAAGTTCTGTTAGCTTTGAGGCCATCTAAATTCTGGTGTACTACCTAAAAGATGACGAAATTATCTTTTAACAGATATACGCATTTAAAATGTTCGGCCTTTCTCTTCTGGGAAAACGGACCAAAAATATTGATGACTCACCTTGCACAAATGGCCATATCCATAGTTTTGTCCAATAAAATGCTCTGCAGAATGAAAATGCCCCTCCCCCTAATACTTCTGGCTAGCAATAGCAAGAGGCAAATCATAGATCATGGCGGTGGTATAAACTAAAAATTATTGGCTATTTTTATAAATAAAAATGTACGAGCCTATAGATATGTCCAGCCCCAACTTCCTGTTTCAACAGAAATGCAAGATAGAAAACTGCACACATCATGCCATTTCATGAGGATATTAAATATAGTAAAATGTGTTAAACAGAGCTGAGAGTTCTACACACTTATTGGTAGCTGAAATCATTTTTAAATCAGCCAAATATAATATATTTGCTCAAGTTAAGGATTTGGTGTAATATGAACGATTGTTAGTGTTAGTTCTTTATAGGCTGGTTACCACCTGCGAAACTGTGACATTTAGATGGCAACCCTCATTCCATGGAAACTCTCGCAAGAATGTATTTGCGGCTATCAAAGGGAAAGGCAGAGTGTAAGGTTAGGTTCTTGCGAGAAAACGACCCAAAGGAAAATGAACAACTTCCTTCTCTTCAACATGGAAATAGGTATAATTTTAATTCAAAATAAAACTATGCTCTGGTTCCAATTAGAAAGGACAGGCAAATACATTTTCTTAAGCAGCAAGCTCTCCGGTGACTCTTGGGAAAACAACACGTGTTTTTAAATTTTCTCTTCTTCCTCTCCAAAAAGGCATGTAATGTTTGTAGTGAGGCCAAGGTCAAAGATAATGCGGCAGGAGCACTTTTTCAATTTCATCTGAATGAGTCACTTTTGATCTTACCTTTTGATGTTAATTAACTCAGTCAATCACAGAGAGATGGTTGTTTACGATTTAATAACCCACCCCTCATCCCTCTCTCTATTGGTTCCTCAGGTACCTCTGCAGCCTGGACAGTCGTTTAAGTTCACAGTGCTGGAGACTCTGGACCGCATTAAAGAGGAGTTCCAGTTCCTGCAGGCTCAGTACCACAGGTAAGCTATTATGTGTTAATTCACTCATCTCAGCATGTGAAAAGCTTTGGATTATTCATGAATCTCTGCCCACAGTCTAATAACAGGCTGGATGTGTGTTGAATTAATGTTAATATGTGGCATAAGACAATATGACATAAACAATGTGATGTGTGATCTGTTAAAAGATGTGTTCACATTAAACCAGTGGAGGTCAACAAGTCGCTGTACTGTTGGTTGCTTGTAGGCGTTTCAACTCAACTGTATCAGCTTTGGATAAATGAATCATGAGGCAGATCACGAGAGCTCTACTGTCTGCACTCCCATTGGTAGTCACTGCATCATGTTGCTGTACAGTTAAACTTCAATGATATTGTATCGCAAATGGTCTCTGCCACTCATGTCATCTTAAATGGCAAAATCTCAATGAAAGTGAATGACTTTCGGTCACTTTGTGACCACAAATCACTGTCAGTGTAAAGTTAACATGATGTCAGACGGCAGAGGTGGGTAGAGTAGGCAAAAACTGTACTCAAGTAAAAGTACAATTACTTAAAAAAAAATTACTCAAGTAGAAGTAAAAGTACTAACATAAATAATTACTTGAGTAAAAGTAAGAAAGTATCCAATTAAAAGAGTACTCAAGTAGTGAGTAACTCGTTACTTTCACAAATGACATAATGAATGTTAACTCCCCTACATAATACACATTTAACATGTATTACAGAATTATTTGTATTATTATTATTAATGGAAATTCTATATTATTATTATTATTATTATTAATGGAAATTCTGTCATCATTTACCATCATGTTGTTCCAAACCCATATGACTTTTTTTTCCATGCAACACAATAAGCAGATGTTAGACAGAATATTGTATGGACCAAAAGAGCTGAGAAATTCTTCTAAAAATCTTAATTTGTGTTCAGCAGATGAAAGAAAGTCATATACATCTGTGATGGCATAAGGGTGATTAAATGATGAGAGAATTTTTATTTTTGGGTGAACTATCCCTTTAAGGGCTCTTGTCAGATCTGGATGAATTTGTCATTAAGAAGAGAGGTTTGGAAACCTTTCTAGTAATTATTACAGTGAAAACGAGAAAATGCCCCACAGGGACGTTATATATAATGCTGAAATATAAACCAAAGCAAGATCATGCTTTATTAATGCCTACTTTCGCTATTTCATAGCTTTTAAAGTCCTGCGTGGATTCTTATTTCAGTGTAGTTACAGTTTTCAGTGTCGATAGAATTTAGATCATTAGTTCTGTACAGCAGTACCTCCGCTCTCTAAATGCAGAGTACACAGCCTGCGTAGGGCACCAACCCCGGTCGTGGAACACTCGCTGTGTCAGAAACTGCCCCCTATCCACTATATAGTGCACTATTTCGGGTGTCCGCTATTTTGTAGGAGTGTCTGAATTCTGAGTGAGCCACTCGTTCCTTACTTTTGTTCACTCATTATTACCCACAATGCACTCTAATTTCGAATGTACATTTGATGTACACTCGACAATGGTTAATTGCCCACAATCCACCACAGGGAAGACTTACGAGCTGGGAGTTTACTGCTTCCTTCACTCCTGCAATGTTTTATTTCATGCTGAATGTATTAAATTACTTTTTGACAAATCATTACTTGATTAACATAATAACATATAGAGAGGCAAAACATACAGATACATTTTAAAATGTGCTCATTATTTATATTTATACAGAATTTTGCCATTAAGCTGAAGATTTCTTTATTTACTAAATAATTCACTGAGGTGATATTATTTTAACTCAGGAGACTGCACACAGTGGAAATGATAATTCTGTGGATGATTTAAATATTTGGTTATAACATGTAGGTTATGATAATTTGGTCGGATGAGGGCGCGGTGCACCCAGAAACGCTACCAAGCTTGTTTTGGAGTTTATAGATACTAATGTATAACAAATAAATACAATAATGTACTTATAAATACAATAATGTGTTTACTCTTTATATTAACATATACAGTATATTAAAAATGATAAACAGAATGAAGATTTATTGTATTAATATATTATTTAATAAGAATAATTAGTAGTTCATTAATTAGTTCATATGTGACATTGTTTCTGTGACAGCACCTGAGCTCCGACGCTCGGTGTATACGTCAGCATCTGAATTCACTCACTCATTTCGTTCACTCACTGCTGAGATATAGTGCATTCACTGCCATTCACTAACTTCAATAATCTCTCAATAAATTACACATTAACTAAAATTAAACCCAGTAATGTAAGGACAGGAACACCGCCCATTGTAAAGTACTTTTTTTTTTATTAGAAATTTACTTGAGTTAGAGTAAAAAGTACCCACTTTTAAACCTACTCTAAAAGAAAAACGTTTCCCCCAAGAAGTTACTCAAGTAAATGTAACGGAGTAAATGTAGCGCATACTACCCACCTCTGCTCTATGGAGGTAGGTAAATGCAGGCATTTCTTCTGTAGCTACGCAGGTTCGATTTTGTGCATTTTTGCGGTTCAAAATGTGTCAGACTGCAATTCATAACACAACGCAATTACACATTGCAGTCTCAGTGTTGCCGCAAGATGTATGAACTTTCCGCTATATAGAGTTTTCTCTTTCAAGCCAAACAGTAGTCAAATGTTCAATTGAAAATTATAAATTTTTTATTTAAACATGTATGAAACATAATAGATAACAGTGTAAATACAAAATGCTGTACAATTTTCTGTGTTTAGTCAGTTTAGGATATTGCATTGCTTGAAGTGTGTTTTTTACGGAAACAGCGTTTTCACAACGCAAGTTTTTCATATTAAGCGCATAACTTAGTTCGAGTTCACCTGTTCATTTGTTTCATTTTCTATGCAGATGTAAGTTGTAATATTACATATACACTTACATGAGCACTTTATTAGAAACACCTGTGCACCTACTTATTCATGCGATGATCTAATCAGTCAATCGTGGCAGCAGTGCAAAGCATAAAATCATGCAGATATCAGGGTCAGGACCTTCAATTAATGTTCACATCAACCATCGGAATGGGGAAAAAAAGGTGATCTCAGTGATTTTGACTGTGGCATGATTGTTTGTGCCAGACGGGCTGGTTTGAGTATTTCTGTAACTGCTTATCTCCTGGGATTTTCACGCACAACAGTCTCTAGCTCAGGGGTCGGAAACCTTTTTGACATGGAGTACCATTTTTTATTTTCCTGGTCAATGGCTGTGCTGACAAAAAAACAACCAAAAAAAAAAAACCATGCAAATGTATGAGTCCACTTCTGAAAATGTTTCTATTTTGAATTTTTCTAATGTAATCGTTTATTTTTTTTATTACAAATGATGTTATCAGCATAACAGTTTGAGTGCAAATTTTGTGCAAAACTCGATGATTATGATATAATCATGATCCTGCATGTGAATTTTCACGGAGCGTCTTGTGAAAGTGCTTTAATGAAAGAAAGCCTGTCCTTTTGTACAAAATGAGTTAACACAGTTAATGTCACAAATTTGCTTATTTGATTACTGATCACGAGTCAGTAACACTGCTCTATTGCCCCCTTGAGTTTTGAGGTTTGTTAACACCACAGTAATATAGGAACACACATTAAGCATGGTCAACCGGATCACCACGTGTTGGCAGTGCGTTGGCCAAGAACTCATATTTTAACGACTAACTAATATGAAGTGCTAATGCAAATAAAATGGTTTTGTGCAAAACATCGTTCACGTACATAACTAAAAATGGACAAATGCAGTCTCAAATTTCTTAGTGAAGTTTCTTCCGTGTTTTTCGCAGTCTCAAACTGGATTGTGAGAAGCTGGCCAGCGAGAAGACGGAGATGCAGAGACACTACATCATGGTAAGTCCGATCAACCTACGGATTGCCACATCCGCTGTATGCTCCAGTAAACACTCACCTAGCATGAAAGCCCGTCTGTGTTATAAAAGAGAGAGATTGTGCTTGATTTCATGTTTCAGGGTGTTTCGTTAACCTTAGGACACGTCAGCTGGATTACGATAGGGGTTGGCGGAGATGAAAAAGTGGGAAGAGAAGGGAGGAATGTGAGAGAGGGAGAGATAGAGATGAGGATGGAGACAGCAATAGAGAGAAACAAAGATCAAGAGAAAAGGAGGACGCAAGCACAGACATGTAAATAATGAGAGGGAACCGAGATTCAGTCCTTGCAGAGAGAATATAACCCAGGAGGCTATATTTAGCCGGCTAGAACGGCTATGTTCTTTAAGACTTGTTTCAACGGCCTTCCCATTTATTTTCATGCATTTATAGTCACATTTCTTTCTTTACAGACTAGACGGGGCATGTTCTTTTTGTCTCTCTTTAGTGAATGATTTATTGTTGATGGGCATGAAATATTTTACAGAGCTAATTTGTGATGCCGAATTAGCCTCCTTGTTAAAGAAAGCAGTTGAGATGGTGGATAGGACGTTATTCAGTAATGTTATAGACCTTTAGGATCAGATCTGTTGTGCAGTTGTTAGTACATGTGCCCCTGAGATATTAAGTCATGGTGCTCCTGTGAGATATGCAGGTTCGTAACTGGTCTGTGACATGTCCTAATTACATTCCTCCTCTATCAATCGGCACAATCTAGGGCTGAGCGATTAATCGAAATAAAATCGAAATCGTGATATCACGTAGTGCGATTGTCAAACCTCAAGCACATTGATTTATTTAAATAAATATTCTGGAATGTGCCTACTGTATCTGTGCAGCTGAATGAGGCTAATGAGCTATAAGCGGTATATTTACAGCACTCTGTTTTCACTAATTGGACATTTTCATAATTTAAAATATGCTTGACCACTAAAAGTTACGGTCCAAATCTAAAGTAACCTCACTACACCAGGTTTTTTTGTGGAGAGAAGAGAGTCTTTCTGCAGTGTTCTGCCAAAATAAAGACTTATGGGTATAACTGGACAGCATAGCAATGCTGTATGCAAGTTAAGAAATAATTACATAATGTTTTATGACAATAAAAATACTACTGATAACAATAAATAATAATTATTAATATACAAAAATATATTTCTGAAATAATTTCTTAATTTAATAATAACTTATTATTGGGTTCCTAAAATAATTATCAAAAATGTGCTGAGACCCACACAGTAAACAGATATAATGTGAAGGTGTTTTTTCACCTCTATGTTTCTCTGTTTCACTGTATTTTTTTGTAATTATTAAGTCATTTTTTTCTTTCTTTTTTTTTTCAATTATCATTTTTTATTGATTCATGGACATAAAACAAAGAAAAAACACAACATATAAACATTGAATCAACATTTAACATTTAACCCCCACTATTATCCCTCCCCCTCCCCAATCACCAGCCCCACCCTGACCCCCAACGAACACCCCTGTGGTCACAAATAAGAATACACACACAAAAAAAAAAAAAAACAGAAAAAAAAAAGAAAATATAATGATCATATATAATTAAAACTAAACTACTCTCTCCACAGCCCCTCCCCGAGAGTCCCCCAGAAACACTAAGCACTTGCCCCATTTCCTATCAAACATATTCTGACGCCCCCCCCCCCCCCCCCCAAGCCTTCTGCTTAACCCCTCCTCGAAAGCAGCCACCCTCCCCATCTCCACACACCACTCCGGAAATGAGGGCACTCCATCCGACTTCCATCCCCTTAAAATAATTTGCCTGCCAATTGTAATGCTGGTCAGAACACAATTTTTTATGTGTTTATCCCCCAAATTTATGACTGCCCCATTGCCCAAAATACCGAGTCTGAGGCAAAATGAAATCTGAGTGCCCAAAAAGTTACACATAATACTCTGAATCTTCAACCAAAATTCTTGGATTCTCTCCATCTAATTATTTAGTCTTTTTTTTATTTTTTATTAAGGACTAAAGTGTAAACACCCTTTCTTGAACAGTATTTATATTGGCAGTAGAGTGTGTTTGCCCACGACTTACTGTAATTTTGATCAAAAGGAAACACTTTTATATACACCAATCAGCCACAACATTAAAAACAGCAAAAACAGCATCTCAGAATAGCATTCTGAGATTATATTCTTCTCACCACAATTGTACAGAGCGGTTATCTGAGTTACTGTAGACTTTGTCAGTTCGAACCAGTCTGGCCATTCTCTGTTGACCTCTCTCATCAACATGGCATTTTGGTCCACAGAACTGCCGCTCACTGGATGTTATTTGTTTTTGGCACATTCTGTGTAAATTCTAGAGACTGTTGTGCGTGAAAATACCAGGAGATCAGCAGTTACAGAAATACTGAATCCAGCCCATCTGGCACCAACAATCATGTCACGTTCCAAATTTTTTTTCCCCCATTCTGATGGTTGATGTGAACATTAATTGAAGGTCCTGACCCATATCTGCACTGCTGCCACACGATTGGCTGATTAGGTAATCTCATAGATGATTGTTGGTGCCAGACAGTCTGGTTTGAGTATTTCTGTAACTGCTGATCTCCTGGTATTTTCACACACAACAGTCTCTAGAATTTACTAAACTAACGAAGTCTACGGTAACTCAGATAACCGCTCTGTACAATTGTGGTGAGAAGAATATCATCTCAGAATGCTGTTCTGCGATGCGGGTTGGCGCTGTTTTTGCGGCACAAGGGGGACCTACACAATATTAGGCATGTGGTTTTAATGTTGTGGCTGATCGGTGTATATATACATATATATACAGTAGATATATACTAGTGGCCAAAAGTTTGGAATAATGTACAGATTTTGCTGTTTCAGAAAGAGATTGGTACTTTAATTCACCAAAGTGGCATTCAAATGATCACAAAGTATAGTCAGGACATTACTGATGTAAAAACAAATAGCACCATCACTATTTGAAAAAAGTAATTTTTGATCAAATCTACACAGGCCCCATTTCTAGCAGCCATCACTCCAACACCTTATCCTTGAGTAATCATGCTAAGTATGGTACTAGAAAATCACTTGTCATTATATCAAACACTGCTGAAAGCTATTTGGTTCATTAAATGAAGCTTAACATTGTCTTTGTGTTGCAACAGTATGCAATAGACTGGCATGTCTTAAGGTCAATATTAGGTCAAAAATGGCAAAAAAGAAAAAGCTTTCTCTAAAAACTCGTCAGTCAATCATTGTTTTGAGGAATGAAGGCTATACAATGCTTGAAATTGCCAAAAAACTGAAGATTTCATACAAAAGTGTACAGTACAGTCTTCAAAAACAAAGGATAACTGGCTCTAACAAGGACAGAAAGAGATGTGGAAGGCCAGATGTACAACTAAACAAGAGGATAAGTACATCAGAGTCTCTAGTTTGAGAAATAGACACCTCACATGTCCTCAGCTGACAGCTTCATTGAATTCTACCCTCTCAACACCAGTTTCATGTACAACAGTAAAGAGAAGACTCAGGGGTGCAGGCCTTATGGGAAGAATTGCAAAGAAAAAGAAAAACAAAAAGAAAAGGTTAGAGTGGGCAAAGAAACACAGACATTGGAAAACAGATAATTGGAAAAGAGTGTTATGGATTTTAACCCCATTGAGCTTTTGTGGGATCAGCTAGACTATAAGGTGCGTGAGAAGTGCCCGACAAGACAGCCACATCTATGGCAAGTGCTACAGGAAGCGTGGGGTGAAATGTCACCTGAGTATCTGGACAAACTGACAGCTTGAATGCCAAGGATCTGCAAAGCTGTCATTGCTGTACGTGGAGGATTTTTTGATGAGAACTCTTTGAAGTAGTTTAGTAATTTTTCACATTATTAATGTCCTGACTATACATTGTGATCAGTTGAATGCCACTTTGGTGAATAAAAGTACCAATTTCTTTCCATAAGAGCAAAATCTGTACATTATTCCAAATCTTTGGCTGCCAGTGTGTATACATATATATATATATATATATTATGTATATATTAATAATCATATTGCAGTTCAAATGGCAATCGCAATATATTTAAAATAGTGCTGTCAGTTGATATATTTTTTTTAATCGTGATCAATCGCATAATGTTTTTGTAGTTAATCGCGATAAATCACAGATTTGAAAAGTGTCAAAATTTGACACTATATTAACTTATTTTCTTGTCAAAATTCAATTATTTCCATCTTAGGAAAGAAAACAAAACAATATGTAGCAATATAATGTTTTATTAACATGTTCCAAACAAAAGCCTTCCACAATATAAAGACAATGCACTAAAATATCACCAGTTCAAGTAACGTTAAATGTTTCCCAAGGTCTAAGTGAGAGTTTGACTAATTGAAGTACCCACATAAGTTGCATATTTATTGCAATGGGCATTAAATCTCTTAAACTCTCATCCTCCACAATATTAATGTGCTGGTAGACTGTGGCTATCCGCTTTATTACAGCAATCGTGAAGCTGGGTTCATGATTTGTGTCAAAGACTCCGGGTGGACACATTACAGAGGTTCTGCCCTTCACACCAGTGTTTATGCTGTATTAACGGTAAATGTGTTAATCGCGATTAAGAAAAATTAATGCGTTAAACTTTTTTAATCGCATGTGTTCACATGGTAATTCTGACAGCTCTAATTTAAAAATAATTGCTATTACATTTTTCCAAATCATTCAGCCCTACCACTATCTATCCAATAAAAGAAACTCTTTTAACAATATAGTTCATGTCAAAGCCATGCTGCATTGGTTAGCCATACTGGTTAGATACTTCTAATATATTGAGCCAAGGTGCTAATGTGGGAGATGCAGGTTCGAATCCAGCCTGCAACGTGTACTGATTACATTCCACCTATGTCAGTTTACACTATCCAATTAAGAGAAAAACATTTTAAAACATAGTTCAGGTCAAAGCCGTGGTGCACTGGTTAGTGTGCATACTCCTTAGATATTGAGCCAGGGTGCTCTTGTGGGAAGTGCAAGTTCGAATCCAGTCAGAACGTGTCTCAATCACATTCCTACCTTTCTCAATAGATTTTATCTATCCAATAAAGCAAAAAAATTTACAGTTTAGTTAAGGTCAAAGCCATAGTGCAGTAGTTAGCACACATACTCCTAAATTATTAAGGCAAGGTGCTAATGTGGGAGTTGCAGTTTTGAATCCAGCCTTCAGCATGTCCCTAATACATTCCAACTCTGTTAATCTCCACTATCCAATTAAGTGAAAAACATTTTGAAATGTAGTTTAGGTCAAAGCCATAGTGCAGTAGTTAGCGCACATATTCCTAAAGTATTAAAGCGAGGTGCTAAGGTGGGAGTTGCAGTTTCAAATCCAGCCTGCAACATGTCCCAAAACATTCCACTTCTGTCAATCTCCACTATCCAATTAAGTGAAAAACATTTTAAAATGTAGTTTAGGTCAAAGCCATGGTGCACTGGTTAGTGTGCATACTCCTTAGATATTGAGCCAGTGTGCTTTTGTATAAGACACAGGTTTGAATCCAGTCTGAAACATGTCCCAATCACATTCCTACCTTTTTCAAAAGATTTTATCTATCCAATAATGCAAAATATTTAACAATGTAGTTCAGGACAAAACCATTGTGCAGAGGTAAGACATACACTCCTAATATATTGAGTCAAGGTGCTAATGTAGGAGACTCAGGTTCAAAACCAGCCTGTAATATGTCCTGAATACATTCCACCTGTCAAATTCCACTATCCAATTAAAAGAAAAACCTTTTAAAATGTAGTTCAGGTCAAAGCCCTTGTGCACTGGTTAGTGTGCATACTCCTTAGATATTGAGCCAGGATGCTCATGTAGGAGATGCAGGTTTGAATCCAGTCAGAACCTGTCCCAATCACATTCCTACCTTTTTCAGTAGATTTGATCTCTCCAATAAAGCAAAACATTTAACACTGTAGTTCAGGTCAAAGCCATGATACGCTGTTTAGTGTGCACACTCCTTAGATATTGAGGCAGGGTGCTCGTGTGTGAGATGCAGGTTTGAATCCAGTCTGAAAAGTGTCCCAATCTCATTTGTACCTTTTTCAATAGATTTTATTTACCCAATAAAGCAAAAATAAAGCCATATACTCCTAATATATTGAGTCGAGGTGCTAATGTGGGAGATGCAGGTTCAAATCCAGCCTGCAACATGTACCGATTACATTCCACCTATGTCCATCTCTATTATCCAATTAAGCGAAAACATTTTAAAGCTTAGTTCAGGTCAAAACCGTTGTGCACTGATTAGTATGCATATTCCTTAGATATTGAGCCAGGGTGCTCATGTAGGAGATGCAGGTTGAAAACCAGTTAGAACCTGTCCTTATCACATTCGTACATTTTTCAATGGATTTTATCTATCCAATAAAGCAAAACATTTAACAGTGTAATTCAGGTCGGTGCAGTGGTTAGCACACAAGCTCCAGAGATATTGAGCCATGGTGCTTATGCTTGAAATACAGGTTCGAATCTGGCCTGCAGTGTGTTACAATCCCATTTGAAAAATATTGTTCAAGTTAAAACCATAGTCTCATGGAAGCTTCCTGTCAATTCTACTCTGTCATCTTCAATTAAATCAGTGTCTCTTTGATTCCTTGTTGTGAACTGACTGGTGTCCAGCTTCTATACACTCTGCACTGTTGTGCAAATATCAAAATATTTGTGGAATTTTAGAGATGGACCATTTTCATTAATTACACCTAGACCAATATTTTAATTGGTTGTTTTGTCATAACAGAGCAGTTACACGGTATGATTCACTTCTGTCTTGCACTATTTATTGGGTTTTTGAGTGTGGGTGTGTTATACCCAGGGTCATGATCTGGCCTTTAATGAGTATCCTTCTTCATGGTCACTGTTTCCCATGTGTGCAGTCTAGAATGCCAAGAATGGAGCGATAGAGCAAAAGATAAAGAGAAGGAGAGACCACTACTTTTTGCTGTACCCCCCTCCCCCCACCACAAAAAACCCCCAACTCATCCATCTGATTTAGACAGACTCTTTCTGCTCTCCTCAAGAACATTACTGTCACAGATTGCCCTCGCTCATACATAGAGAGAGAGAGAGAGAAAGAACGTAAGGAGAGATAAGCAGCAAAGAAGAACAAGGAGAGAGGGGGGTGGTTGAAATAGTAGAGTAGGGAGGATAAAGGCTGATAGAGAAGATGAAGAGGAATAGAAGCAACAGAGTGAGTGAGAGACAGTATAAAAGACAGCAGGAGACAGTGCGATGATGAAAAGATGAGGCCAGAGAAAGAAAAATAGAGGAGAAAGAGAGAAGTGAAGGATAGAAGAGAAAGAGGGGAGAAGGGAAAAACGAGGAAGGGGGGAAAAGGATGAGATGCATTTGAAAATGATTACTCCTCCGTAAGCTAAATGTTTGAGTGCTGTGTGAGTGAAACAAATAGTGAGAGAGGGGACGAGATAGAGAGATTGACGAAATAAAGAGAGCAGTGGGTTTTTAACGAAGAAAAAAAACAATCGCAGGCAGATGGACTAATGGATTGCTCATGTTTTAAGAGAGTTTTAAACTTATTTCTGAGCTGCAATGGGAAAAAAAAGACATTTCCAAACCAAAAATAAATCAAATGGCAAAAAAAGACACTGCAATGTCACTGCAGTGCATTAAAGGTGCTACATGCGATTTTTATTTATTTATTTTTAGGATTGCTTTGACAGATATTGCTGAAATAGGTTCAGGAGACATAAATATGAGAAACAGGAAAAAAACAAAAGTCTCCATTTGCTTTCCATTTAATCCTTGCTGCTAGGAGAAACAATTGAGTTATTACCGCACATATAGATATATTATTACAGTGATGTTTCACATATTATATCTATTTGTTTGTAGTATTTCAGTTAATAGTATTCCTTTCCCATACTCATCATACTTGTTATCTCATTATTTTTGGTTTTATTCAGTTCGAAATTCAATTTGATAATTTGCTTCACCTATAATTGCATTCTTACGAATTGGCAGTCTATAAATCATTGCTCTGGTTTTGCCAGGTACCTCGTAATTCAGTCTCGGATTTGAGAAGAGCCGTCAACATCAACATCACAGCCTTCGTGACTTTCTTATAATGTCACTTTAATGTCTCACTTGAAAGAAGAAGAACTACAAAGAAGCAAATTATGATTCAGCTCTTTTTGCAGCTTATGGCTGATTGAAAGTATGTCACTGCTGTAATAAGACAATATGAATGTCTCAATACTCAACTTCATTAGATGTCAGCAGTTTAGAAAATTCATCCATATTTTCATCCATATTTTAAAGAAACTTCCCATCTTGTTAAGGATTATATCCAGTATCACATTTACTCTACAGGAGTCAATTTTCGCCTGTATTTTAAAAGGAAAAGTGTGTAATTTCTGTGCCAATAGCTTCTCCAAAAGTAAATTAAAAAATAATGACTGTTGTCAAGCAGGTTTCTGGTATATATCGCCTGTCTGTTTAATTGAGAATGTGTATGTGCATTAGCTGGACTTCTCTGAAATATGTTATTTGATTGTGATCATGACCAACTGTTTTTTTTCCCATTCAAGTACTGTAGATAGGAGTATAAAATAGCTGCCCAGAGGCTTTACAAACATGGCCTCCGAGTGACCTGACTTGACTTTGTTTTAACAGAATAATTTGCATTACCTTTAAACACTTTAGATTGAAAAAGATAACTGGAAACTATTGGAAACCAATGGAATTTTCAAATCACTAAATACAATGTATGAGGTACCAAACTGATATGAAACAGCTTGCCTGGCATGAAATGCGTGTGTTCATATTGTCGCATGTTCCCTTGTCTTTTTAACATTGTGTTCTGATAAGGGAGGGAACTCTGCAACCATTAGCATCAAAACACAGTTAAGCAAACAGACTTAGTAGATTAGCACACATGTTCCATGTTAAATATTAATTGCTTAAGTGAGTCAAAGGTTCGAATCTGTGTTTATTGATCCTTTTAACCCCTCTTTTTCACTATAGTTTATCCACTTTTATTGTCACTCAGAAATAGCAGAATTGAGGGAATCAGGTTGAGCCTTATTTTTCTAGGTTTAAATGTTAGTAATTCATTTTTAATTACTAAATATTTGTTAATATTATAAATATTAGAGTTGGATTTGGCCTATAATTACAGTGTTTGCAGGGCAGCACCGTATTTATATTCCTCAGACATTCTATTTTTATTAGGGCTGTCAATCAATGTAAATTTGAATCGAATTAATTATATGATACGCCAGTTAATCACATATAAACAAAATTAGCTGAAAAATGCCCCTAAATAAAGAATTCAGTAAATAATCAAAATAATAATCAATATAATATGAAATAAATATAATAATATTGATTTACATTAAAACAATAATTCTATATTAAAATCAGATCATTCAAAGAAAATCGTTGATTAGAGCATACAAAAGTGCCTTTAGAAGTCAATATGTTGTTTGGTTTTGGAAATCAATGACCTACAGTCTACAGCGAGCCATTTTACAATTGAGTTCATCAATCTGCCCAATTACTGTAGATATAAGAGATGTTTTCACAGGACTCTTTCTGCATTCAGAGTGTACACATGCATCAGACATATGTTTTTGTAGCGTCTCACTGTAGTTGTATCGCATTTCACTGGTTTTCACTCTCTAGCCATAGATGGTACATTTTAGGATGCTGTGTCAAGTAAAATGTAGAAACTTAAAAAAAAATAATCTTGATACCCCTACACTCTGATGCGGCATTTCGTTTGCGCAGAACCAAAGCCTAAAACCTAAAACTTTAACATCATTCTTTTATTGCCTTGTTGGTAGACTTGGGATCGATGCCTTTTTCACGCATCGATAATCAGAAGACTTTCCCGATGATTGTCGATATCAGCCTCAACATTAAAACCACCTGCCTAATATTGTGTAGGTCACCATTGTGCCGCCAAAACAGCGTCAACTCGCATCTCAGAATAGCATTCTGAGATTCAATTCTTCTCACGACATTTGTACAGAGCGGTTATCTGAGTTACCGTAGACTTTGTCAGTTCGAACCATTCTGGCCGTTCTCCGTTGACCTCTCTCATCAACAAGGCGTTTCCATCCACAGAACTGCCGCTCACTGGATGTTTTTCTTTTTTGGCACCTTTCGGAATAAATTCTAGAGACTGTTGTGTGTAAAAATCCCAGGAGATCAGCAGTTACAGAAATACTCAAACCAACCTGTCTGGCACCAACAATCAGGCCATGGTCCAAATCACTGAGATCACATTTTTTTCCCCATTCTGATGGTTGATGTGAACATTAACTGATGCTCCTGACCCATATCTGAATGATTTTATGCACTGCACTGCTGCAGTGGCTGATTGGCTGATTAGATAATCGCATGGATGATTGTTGGTGCCAGACAGGCTGGTATTGGTATTGTGGTGAGAAGAATAGCATCTCAGAATGCTATTCTGAGATGCAGGTTGGCGCTGTTTTGGCAGAACGAGGGGAACCTACACAGTATTTGGCAGGTGGTTTTAATGTTGTGGCTGATCGGTGTATATCAGGATTTTATTTAGATATAAATAGGGTTGCTCGTTGCACAATAGTCTTTGTCTTTTCAAATATATTTCTCAACACAACTTTGGTAAAGTGTGAGCGGCAGGGTAAATTAAAGGGGGTCGCACACCGGACGCATCTGGTGGATGACATGGCGCACTCTAAAATTCGTAAAAACTATTTTCTACAAAGATACACGCACTGCCAACACTCAACGTCAAAATTCTGCAGTGCCACGGAGCGCAACTTGCATAGTTTTCCATTAAATTTGACCCAAATCATCATCAAAAGACAAAGATTATTTACTCTAGCCATCACTGGATGATATATTGTGCATATATATCTTCATATCCTGCACAATGTATTTTCAGTTACAAGTATGTCTTTTGTGGTTTGACAGCTTGAATGAAAGACAAATTCAAGGCTACATACAGAGAAATTGCATAATAAACATCACCATTTCTAATCGTTCAGTTTGCGCAGTTACACCAGTTTCATACACTAATCTGCAAACTCATCAACGTCACTTTGTTCATTCTTGAAGTACAATAACCTTCGTAATTTTGGACTGCCATCTGCTGTGCCGCATCATCTTGTCCTGCGCGTGTGTGAGACCCTGTGCTTTTCCTACCCGCCACTCGGTTTTAGTAAATGTTATATCACCCCCTTGTGGTCTCCCAATGCTATTACGCCACACTATTAAACAGAAGGCCAATTGAGTGAATTGTAAAGCACAAAAATTAGGCTTCTAATTTAAATATCAGCCAATTTTAATATATCGGTCCCTCAAAAATATATTGATAAAATAACATACCAATCAGTTATCGATATATAACTATTTATATATCCCTATTTGTTAGCATGTTATTAGAAAATCTAGTAAAAAATCCCCTTTTCTTAAGAGCTTATTTTTGTCTGACAGTACAGAGGGTGGCTATATTTATACCAATCAGTTCAATTGTAAAAATTGGCCTGTTTTGTGTAAATGGGGTCATGGCAGATGCGATGAGTCAGAAAGGGCAGCCCAGTGGAAACTATATCTTATCAGTGTTGTCCGTCTAAACTACTTTATCAGATGTACAGGAAGAGCCAATCAATGTGTCTGGGTTCAAAAGACCACAGCTGCATCTAATACAGTGTACATTCACACAAACACACAAAAAAGCTATAAAATGTTTCAATTTGTGACTACTTCTACTGAGAACTAAGCAATGTAATAATGCATTATCAGTGGTCATCTCTATAGCCCTCTTGAATATGTTTGCATTTGAGGTTCCTTAATACACAAAACGCTGTCTGTTTAGCCACTGACTGTGAACATCAATGTAGCAAGGCAGCTGTCTCGGTTTCAGTCACAGCCAGCATATCTACAAAGATTTCAGCATTCAGAGCCAAGTGTCCAGCTATACAGCAGGATATGTGCAGAAGCGACGGATGGCAAACAGCTGCTGAGTTGAACCAGGGGACACCCAGTACATTTTGCCCCTCGTTAGACCGGCTAAGACTAATACACACATGCACACGGACACACACACACACACACACACTGTGACTGGCAGGAGGAAAAGCTTTGTTGAACCTCTGCCGTGCTGAGCCCTGCTACATCCGCCACATACCGTGCGCGATCTGCTCCAGACAACACACAGAGGGACACAACTCGAGGGATTACACACACATACATTCGTGGTGTAGAATAAGAATACACTGACGAGAGAGAGATTATATAACAATGGGCCGTGGCGAGGGAAAACCGTGCTAATATTAAGCTATTATAAATTAAAAACATCAAAATCCTGATGACATCTGGAATAACGCAATCACAATAACCATTATCATGTCACAGTGAAACTTGTCCACCCACTTTAGGAGCATATACAGATTTATCACTCTGTGAATTCAGATATAGTAGTTCGAAAGTTCTTCAGCTGAAATCGGTCTGTGTTTACCATAATTCGAATCACTGCCTCCAGTGGCCAAAGCTGGAAGTGTTGTTGAATGTTTAGGAATGTTTCCGGGTCAGCTCCAGTTTCTGGGTGAAATGTCCACAGAGTGGCGCCAATAGCGAGTCGTTTTTAGTTGTAAATTATGTAATACAGTCAACGGAAATGTGTATTTTATGAACTCTGAGCTCTAATCCAAACCCCAACCCTAAACCTAACCACCAGTGGAGTAGAAAAGGTCATTTTAGAGCGAAAATACAACCTCAGAATCGTGCTCATCATTGTTTATGCAAACGTGATTACTTCTTGATTTCAATGGGACCAGAACCTATGTCTCTGTGGTTGATTAGTAGCGCTAGAGGGAAATGTATACATGCTTGAATTCGTGCAAAAATGTAGGCAGAATGGGGTCGATTTTAGGGTACTCTTTTGAAAGCAACGTGTTGCTATCCCATGTGATAATGTTGGCATACCAGTTTACCTAAACATGCATTTTAATTACATTTATGTGTTTTGCAGATTTATTTATTTATTTATTTTTAAAAGCTTACAGTGCATTTTTGGAGTACATTTATTCGTAATAATGTTTCCTGGGAATCAAACCCATGACCTTTACAGTTGAGCTATAGGAGCAAAAGACAATATTGATACTATGCTCTCTGTGTCTGAAATCCATACTTCTACATTTATAAAATATAACTGAGAAGGCTGAAAGACACATTATACAGACTGAATTGCTTTGAAGTGAAAATTAGCTGCAGGTGTCCTGTCCCTCATTTAAATGTCCCTCTGCCAGATTGCCTGTGTTTCTCCCAGTCACTCAATATTTCCTTTAGGGAGACTTTAGAAAAAACAACTTGCTGCTTAAACAATTTCAACTTAATTAAACATCTTGTTAGTTGTGCTGGTAAGGGTTCAATTGACTATGTGTAGTAGAAGTAACAGATTACTTGTCACTGCAGTGTGAAATTTCAGTGCCACTAGCGTCATCAAACAGAATTACAAAAATAATGACTGTTTTCAAACACTCCGCCTTTCTTACATTGTTCAGACAAACATGGATTCCTGCCACAAAACACTCACCATTGGTTTAGCAAATGTGTGTAGCACTTCCCTGGTAACACAGGAATGAGGAAGTGGGAGACAGCGTAACA
Source organism: Myxocyprinus asiaticus (assembly GCF_019703515.2). Taxonomy (NCBI): domain Eukaryota; kingdom Metazoa; phylum Chordata; class Actinopteri; order Cypriniformes; family Catostomidae; genus Myxocyprinus; species Myxocyprinus asiaticus. Next base: position 13,018,004 of record NC_059392.1, on the reverse strand, counting down.
AAACCATGCACAGCGGATATTTATTATAGCTTCAAGCTTTTCAACGATCTTTTCCAAGACAACATATACACATACACACACACACACACACATGGCTGGGTATCTCTCCTCCTCTAAGACTCTTGTCTCCCCTTTATCTGTCTCGAGCCACTTACTGGAACACAGAACAGTTGTTAGAGAAATTATGAGCAGGTGTGAGTCCATACCATTCCCCTCTCCCGAACTCGTTCTACATTCACAAATCTGCACTCGACCACGCCCCCGCCTCCACAGTTAGGTCATCCAATGGAGTTGTTTTCATTCAGTTGGCACTACTGACAGAACAATACATTACAATGGATAAACAAATCAATTGAATAACTGATATTTGGCCTCTAGACTTTATTAAATAATTTACAACAAAAAACTTGTCTTACAACTTGCTTTTGGCACCACTGTGTGGACATTTCGCCTGGAAATGTCCATACAGCTTCGGCCACTGGGGGTAGTGGTTGGAATTTCAGTAAACACAGACCAATTTTAGCAGCAAAACTTTTGACAAACCATTGCAGAATTCACAGTGAGATCACTGTGTGAGTTTATGGGCATCAGCAGATGACCATGCCCACTTTGCTGATGAACAAAAGATGACCATGCCCACTTTGCTGATGAACAAAAGTGTTAGTTCCGCTTTGTGTTAGGCTCAAAATCATAAATTTACAATTTAGACAATTGCCTAATTTCTCATTTGATGTCATTAAATGTATGGACATGTGTGAGCTCCAGTTTCTAGGTGAAATGTCGGGACTCCTTTCTGTCCCTAGATCTCGCTTCTCTACTATGGGTGGCAGGTCATTCAGTGTAGTAGCACAATATATGGAATTCACTTGCCCTGACTCTTTGCAGCAACTCTTCTATCTCTGAGTTTAAATCTCAACTTAAAACTTTTTTGTTTTCTCAGTGTTATTTATCTTAATGTGTTATGTGTTCACTCTCAATGACTGTGCTATCTGTTTTTGTGACTGTTCTTTGTTTGTGTATTATTGTGTTACTATTGTAAAGTGTCCTTGAGCTCTGGAAAGGCACTATATAAATGAAACTAATTATTATTATTATATAATTTGTCAGCCATCTGCGAGTCTCCTCTCTAGATTTCAGCATAGGCCATTTTTTGTTTTTTTGCATTTAAATTTCCACTGACTCTCTATGTCAAGCATTGATTCCACATGAAAGCATATTGAGCATTAATGTTGGTCTAACACTCCTTTTGGCCATAGTGAATGTAATACAAGCAGCGTTGAATGGCCCCCTGAGCCGCTGCAAAGGTTTTTAAAACGATTCCCAGCATTCCCACTGCACTATCAGCATGCAGAGCCAGTGAATGTGATTTATATGTGTGTGTGTGTGTGTGTATGCCAGAAAACCAGATAGACGTTTAAACAGTGATATACCACTACCACCGGGGTCGTCTCAAAGTGGTGTTCTATGAGATTTGTGTGACCGGGGAGAGGCGAAAACACGTCTGAGAATTCCGCTAGCAACTTGGCAACCTCCGTGATTTGGGATGGTGAGAGGTGGTCTCCACAAGGGACAGAGGTGATTTGATTTGTGATTTTAAAATTCACCTCTGGCCCGAGCTCCTCCCTCTCCAGATTGACTGTCACCAAAGCATATTTCTACTGTTATATCATTCTTTATCTGAAATTCATCAACCACTGAAGTAATCGATACTCAAAACACAATAAATTGTAATACAACATGTATCTTTTTTTGAATAGTGCACCCAAAAATTAAACTTCTTATGTCATCTTAAATCCATATTACTTTCTTCTCTAGAACACAAAAGGGTAAATTTATAGGGGGGCCTGGGTAGCTCAGCAAGTAAAGACGCTGACTACCACGCCTGGAGTTGCAAGTTCAAATCCAGGGCATGCTGAGTGACTCCAGTCAGGCTTCCTAAGCAACTAATTGGCCCGGTTGCTAGGGTGAGTAGAGTCACGTTGGGTTAACCTCCTCGTGGTTGCCATAATGTGGTTCTCTCTCTCAGTGGGGCGCGTGGTGAGTTGTGCGTGGATGCTGCGGAGAATAGCATGAGCCTTCACACATGCTCGGTCTCTGGAGTAACGTGCTCAACAAGCCACATGATAAAATGCATGGATTGACTGTCTCAGACGCAGAGGCAACTGAGATTCGTCCTCCGTCATCCGGATTGAGGCATGCCAAATTGATTCATAAATGTTTTATGAAGACAATATGTCAAAGAGTGCAAAATCCTCGGGCTCTGGAGATATTAAAAGACACTTACGTGCTCAAGCTGATACCCCTTTACAGGGCCGCAGACCAGGGACTCAGTTTGGATGGTGCGGCGGGAGAAATTCAGCGTCAGCTGTCGAGTATGTCTACAGTGCTGGCGACGGTCATCGCAGACTTGGAGGATCTGGCTGTAATATGTCGATCGATCACTTCCATGGAGACGAAATTCAGAGTTGGTTACAAGAATGGGGACGTCGAAAAATGGATCGATTATCTGGAGTTGGGAATCGGAGAGGGAATTAGCTGCTAACCCGCTAGCGACCAAGACAGATTTTGGAAAAACTGGAGGATTTGGAGAATTGTAATCGACGAAACAACATCCAAATTGTTGGAATTCCTGAGCATGAGGAAGGCCGAGATATGGTAAAATTCCTAGACAAGCTCTTTCCGAGTCTGCTCAACATAACAGGCCATAAGCTGGAAATCGAGCGAGCTCACAGTTCCAGCTCGGAGATCCGCTGAGGGAGACAGGCCCCGATCAATTCTGTCCAAATTTCTAAGATCATCCGATAAATATCTTGTGTTATGCGAGGCGAGGAGTAAAGTAAAGCTTTCTTAGAAGAACCACAGCATTTTCTTGTTCCCAGACTTTGCGAATTTTACAAGAGAGAAATGTGATCAATTCAAGGAATGCAAAAATCTCTTACATCAACGGAAGGTCGCTTTTGCACTGATGTTTCCGGCCAAACTGAGAATAGATACTAAGGATCGCCATAGAGAATTTACATGCCCACAGCAAGCATTGTCCTTCATAAAGACATTGGAGTGAGTAAGCCATTTGGTGATTTTCATGTTGCTGCCTAGTGGACCTGACTCACTGAACATCCACTCCCGAGGAAGCTGGGCGCCTTCGTTTCTTTTTGTGCTGGTTCCACCTAGTGGCTGGAGTTTGTTTTGTGTAGTATCATTTCTTCGGGAGAACTTGTGGATGAATCTGCATGTTTTTGGTGCTTATGCCTCCTGTGGCCTGGAGTTTGTTTTGTGGAATATCTCTTGCAGGATATTGGACTGATTCGGTCTTTTGTTGCACTCATGTATCGGCCGAATGGGCCGGCTTACTGAACATTCGTTTGACTGCCTGAAGCACTGAACAGCCCCTTTTTTTTGTGCTGGTTCTGCTAGCGGCTGGAGCTTGTTCTGTGGAGGAACACACCTTTGGGACAGTTATGTGGATGAATCTACACGTTTTTTGTGTTTATTCCACTTATTGGCTGGAGTTTGTTTTATAGACTATTTTTTGCTGTGTAATTCTGTCTCACAAAATTTGAATAGAAGCACCAGATTTGAGCAATCCAATGGCAAAATTGTCGCGGGGACACTCGTAGGCGTACATGGACTGTTTGAGTTTAGAGGGATGGACGCCGGTTGGCGCTGTCATTCGCAGGGTTAATGTGCACGTTTTTCTTTTTTCTGTTTGTTTGGTTTGGGGGGAAGTTTGGGGTTTGATTGTTACATTAATGTTGGAATGTGGACTTTATAATATTGTTTTTGACAATTTTTTTTTCTAATATGTCAAATGTCAGATGTTAATATGAGTGGATTATCTCTCTCCACGTGGAATGTGAATGGGCTGGGGCACCCCATAAAAAGAAGGAAGGTTATTTATTTTCTTAAACGTAAGAAATATGATATAGTGTTTCTTCAAGAAATGCATCTTACCCCGCAGGAAGCTGAAAAATTTGGGAAGATATGGGGTGGGCATGTTTTCTTCAGTGCTGGCTCGAGTAAGAGCAGGGGAGTCATTACATTGATAAGTAAACATATACAATTCAAATGTTTCAAACAGATTAAAGATAAATTAGGAAGAGTCATTATTGTTTTAGCAGAAATTCAGGGGCAAAGGTTGATTTTGGCTGTTGGGATGTTGCAATCCGCTGGCACCCCTCATGATATAATATTGGGAGGAGACTTTAATCTTTTGATGGACTCAGTCCTTGATCATAGTGAAGCAAAAGTGTGCAAGCACCCTAGAGCAACATTGACGCTTTTCAGGATGTGTAAAAATCTTGGCCTTACAGATATTTGGAGACTTTTGAACCCATCTGGTAGGGACAGTTTTTCATCAGTCCATAAGATTTATTCTAGAATAGATTTATCTATCTATCTATCTATCTATCTATCTATATATCTATCTATATATATATATATATATATATATATATTTAAGTCCCTCTTCATCTGTTGTTGATCGTTCAATTGGAAACATCCTAGTCTCAGATCACGCCCTGGTGAGTTTAGAGGTGTTGCCACATACGGAGAAAAAGAAATCATATAGTTGGCGCTTTAATATATCCCTTTTGCAAAATCCTGAATTTCAACAAATGTTAAAGGCTGAAATGAATGTTTATATGGAGACCAACTGGTCCTCAGTATCCTCTGTGGGCGTGGCTTGGGAGGCACTTAAGGTGGTTCTTAGGGGTCGGATCATACAGTATGCCTCATTCATCAAAAAATCCAAAGCACGAGAACTTGTGGAGTTGGAAGGGAATATTAAAGTGCAGAGGCAGAGCTCATCTGATGGCCTCAGAGAACTGACCCGATTGAAATACAGATATAATACTATTTTGTAGTGGAAGGTGGAGTTTTGGCTATTCAGGGCAAAACAGTCATACTTTGAGTCGGGGGACAAAGCAGGGAAGCTTTTGGCTAGATACATAAAGCAGAGAGAGTCTTTTTCTACCATTCCCTCAGTGAAATCTGCTGGTGGAGAAATATTTACCTCGGCCATTGATATTAATAATGCTTTTAAAGAATTTTATCTTGATCTTTATAGTTCCACTTCTTCATCTACTGATGAAGATATTAGGAACTTTGTGGAACCATTAGAACTCCCTAAACTGACGACTGAGCAAAAAAATTATCTTGATTATGAGATAAACTTGGAGGTGCTTGGCGAGGTAATTAAGGCCTTGCCTACAGGCAAGACTCCGGGGCCAGATGGCTTTGCCGCTATATCATGTGGTCAGTGGTGAATGATCAGACTCTGGTCGCTGCCATCTCACTTGATGCGGAAAAGGCATTTGCTATGGTAGAATGGGATTATGGAATGGGTAGATTATAAAATTTTGGAAATATATGGGTTTGGGAAAACTTTTATTTGATGTATTAAGTTACTTTATAGACACCCGGTAACGGTGGTACAAACAAATTGATTAATTTCATATTATTTTACTCTGGATAGGGGCACACAGCAGGGTTGCCCTCTTTCCCCCTTATTGTTCTGTCTTGCCCTGGAACCATTAGCAGCTGCGATAAGAAAGGAGGATGATTTTCCAGGGATGGTGGCGGGAGGTATGGCGCATAAACTTTTGCTTTACGCAGATGATTTTTTATTATTTGTCTCCGACCCTACTAGATCTATGCCTTGCCTCCACAGAATTATTAATTCCTTTTCTAAGTTCTCAGGATACAAAGCCAATTGGTGTAAATCCGAAGCTTTGGCTCTGACAGCATACTGCCCAGTAACGCCTTTCCAGCCGGGTGCCTTCCAGTGGTCCAAACAGGGCATTAAGTATTTGGGCATTTTATTCCCTGCAAATTTGTCTGATTTAGTTAGTTAATTTTGACCCCTTAATAAAAAGGTTTTCGAGCGATGTGGACAGGTGGGCTTCATTACATTTATCTATGATTGGGTAGGTTAATGTTATTAAAATGAATTGTGTTCCAAAATGTAACTACCTGCTACAATCTCTCCCTGTAGATGTCCCCCTCTCTTATTTCAAGCAATTTGATAGCATAGCGAAGTCCTTCATTTGGAATGGTAAATGTCCCAGATTATACTTCAGTAAGTTACATAAGCCGATTGACAAAGGTGGGCTAGGGCTACCCAAGATTTTGTTTTATTATTATGCGTTCGGTCTCAGACATTTGGCTCATTGGTCACTTCCACCTGAGAGAGTCCCTCCCTGGTTTTGTATTGAACAGGACGTTCTTACCCCTATTTAGCCATTGCAAAGCCTTTCTATCAAACTAACCGGAGAGGTTAAGTTACACCCCGTTATCTCACATTTGCACTTGGTATGGACAGAAGTGTCCAGAGTGTTTAATTCAGACATTTATTAAAATGATGCCTCAAGCATCCCCCTAATACATAATTTAGGGGGACCCTAAATTATGTATTAATAAGTCCCCTTTCTGCTGGTCAGACTGGATTGTGAGGGGGGTTACTAGACTCGGTGACCTATATGAGAGTGGAGCATACACCCCCCTAAAGCGGCAGATACTCTGGGAGAGTTGATTACTGCTTTTGGAAAAGGTCATGAGGCATCAGTGTATTACTCCCTGCTAATTCAGAGTCTGGGGGATGGAACTTCCACTTCTCAAGAAATGATGGGAGAAGGATTTATACTTGGTTTTGGAGGAGGGAGTGTGGGATAGGATTCTAAAAAACATCAAGTCTGCATCTAGAGATGCAAGGGTTCACCTTATGCAATTGAAGATTTTACATAGATTCTATTGGACCCCCTCTAGATTGTATAGGCTTGGTCTTAAAGGCACACACACCTGCTGGCGATGGCAATTAGAAGATGGAGACACAACCCATGTTTTTTGGGGGAGTGTTAAGATCGAAGAGTTTTGGTTGAAGGTTCAGAGTTTCATATGTGAAGTTTTGGGCACTCTAATTTAGTTTTGTCCCAGACTCTGTATTCTGGGTGATGGGGCAGTCATAAATTTGGGGGACAAACTCATAAAAAATTGGGTCTTGACCAGTATTATGATTGGGAAGCAGATTATTTTAAGGGGATGGAAGTCAGATGGGGCTCCCTCATTTCCGGAGTGGTGTGCGGAGATGGGGAGGGTGGCGGCTTTTGAGGGGATGTCGAGCAGAGGGCCGGGGGTTCGAGATTTGTTTGCTAGGAATTGGGGCAGGTATTTGGTGTTTTTGGGGGACTCTTGGGGAGGGGCTGTGGAGAGAGAGGTTTAGTTTTAATTATATTTGATTATTGTATATTTTGTGATTTTGTTGTTTTATTTTTTGGAGGGGGGGGGGGGTGGGTTATTTTTTTATTTTATTTATATTTGTGTTTATGCTAGAAATTATGTTGTTCACGCAAGAACTTGCGCTATTCTTGCTTTTGTGCTGTTATTGCTTTTGGACATTCATGAGTGCATAAGAGAAGCTCATTCATGTGTTGATTCTAGAAACTATGTTGTTCACACGAGAGCTTGCACTGTTTTTGCTTTTGCGCATTAATGAGTGCATGAGAGATCGGTCACGTGTTCATGTGTTGAAGCTAGAAATGACGCTGTTCACGTGAGACTTGCGCTGTTTTTGCTTTTGTGCTGTTATTGCTTTCGTACATTCATGAGTGCATAAGAGAAGCTTGTTCATGTGTTGACACTAGAAACTACATTGTTCACAAGAGACTTGCGCTGTTTTTGCTTTTGTACCTTTTTTGCTTTTGCACATTCATGAGTGCATAAGAGAAGCTCATTCATTTGTTGACACTAGAAACTACGTTGTTCACGTGAGAACTTGAGCTGTTTTTGCTTTTGTTGTTTCATGAGTGCATGAAAAAAGCTCATTCACATGTTCATGTGTTGATGCTAGAAATTATGTTGTTCACACAAGAATGCACTGTCTTTGCTGTAGCGCTGTTTGTTTTTGTGAGAACTTGTGCTGTTTGTGCCATGAGTGCATGAGAGAAGCACATATGTTGACAAAAAATGATGTTGTTCAATATGAGAAATTGGGCTATTTTTGCTTTTGTGTGTTCTTAAGTGCATGAGAGAAGCCTATTTACACGTTCATGTGTTGCTGCTAGAAATTACCTTATTAATGCTTTTGCGAGAATTTGCCGTTTTTGCTGTTGCACTATTTTTGCTTTTGCAAAAACTTGCGCTGGATTTTCTCCCCTTTTCTCCCCAATTTGGAATGCCCAATTCCCAATGCGCTCTAAGTCCTTGTGGTGGCGTAGTGACTCGCCTCAATCCGGGTGGCGGAAGACGAATCTCAGTTGCCTCCACGTCTGAGACATTAATCCGCGCATCTTATCACGTGGCTTGTTGAGCGCGTTACTGCGGAGACCTAGCACGTGTGGAGGCTTCACGATATTCTCCGTGGCATCCGCGCACAACTCACCACACGCCCCACCAAGAGTGAGAACCACATTATAGTGACCATGAGGAGGTTAACCCAACGTGATTCTGCCCTCCCTAGCAACCGGGCCAATTGGTTGCTTCGGAAGCCTGACTGGAGTCACTCAGTATGACCTAGAATCGAACTTGCGACTCCAGGTGTGGTAGTCAGCGTCTTTACTTGCTGAGCTACCCAGGCCCCCCAAACTTGCGCTGTTTTTGCTCTTGCGCTATTTTTGCTTTTACGAGAATTTGCGCTGTTTTTGCTTTTGCGCATTTAAAGGTGCATGAGAGAAGCTTGTTCACGCTTTTATTTGTTGACGTTAAAAAATCACATTGGGGGGCCTGGGTAGCTCAACAAGTATTGACGCTGATTACCACCCCTGGAGTCACGAGTTCGAATCCAAGGTGTGCTGATTGACTCCAGCCAGGTCTCCTAAGCAACCAAATTGGCCCGGTTACTAGGGAGGGTAAAGTCACTTGGGGTAACCTCCTCGTGGTCGCGATTAGTGGTTCTTGATCTCAATGGGGCGCGTGGTAAGTTGTGCATGGTTTCTGGAGGGTAGCATGAGCCTCCACGTGCTGGGAGTCTCCGCAGTGTCATGCACAGTGAGCCACGTGATAAGATGCGTGGATTGACTGTCTCAGAAGCGGAGGCAACTGAGACTTGTCCTCCGCCACCTGGATTGAGGTGAGTAACCGCGTCACCATAAGGACCTACTTAGTAGTGGGAATTGGGCATTCCAAATTGGGGAGAAAAGGGGATAAAAACATTTATAAATGAAAAATAAAAATTACATTGTTCACATGAGAAATTGTGATGCTTTTGCATGTTCATGAGTGCATGAGAGAAGCTTGTTCATGCATTCATGTGTTGATGCTAGAAGTTTCATTGTTCACATGCAAACTAGCGCTGTTTATGCATTTGGGATGTTCTTTAGCTTTTCACATGTTTATTTGTTAACGCTAGAAATTATGTTCATGCGAGAATGCTTGCTTCCACACAAGTCACATGGACTTTTGTGACACTTTTGGGTCCTTTTTAAGCTTTAAAGTGAGTCACTATCAACTGCCATTGTATGGAAATCAGCAAACAAGACAAATTCTTTAAAATTCCCCATTTTGTATCAAAATCAAATCACATTTATTGTCACACAGCCATATACACAAGTGCAATGGTGTGTGAAATTCTTGAACAGACACTATTCCGCAGAAAAAAGAAAGCCATTTCAATTTCAGAATTTTCTTTTTTGGGTGATCTATCCCTTTAAAAGTTTCATTCAATATACTTGCGTTAACATAAAAACATTTTTCCACTCTTTAACCTCATATCGACACCTTTTGGTTTCCAAGTGCTGACATTAGATATGATGAGACTTTAATCCTCAGATTAAACTGTGGTGAAGGTTTGATAGATGAGAGGAGGTCAGAGACAGAGATCACGGATGGGAAATGAAGTTTCCAGAATAACAGAGGACAGGGGGCAGAGCAGGATTTTAAAAAAGGAGGAAAGCTGGTAACAAGGAAGCCGAGCAGAAAAGACAGATTATGAGAGAGAGAAAGGGTTGCTGAATTGAACTACAAACAGAGCATTTACGGAGTGTGTGAGCGCAACAGACAGATGGAGAGAAAGAGACTAGCAAAAATAAGCAAGCAGTTGTGTCAGGATTCATCTCCATCATCTGCCTGCTGAAATAGATGCGCACAGAAACATGCTGACTAGGAATGAGAATCGTAAGGATTCTCATAGTTGACAGTTCCACTTTACAATGCTGGTTTCCATTAATAAAAATTATTAGTGCTTCTGAGGAAGCACTGATTAATTGATCCCAACTATATTATGCCATTTCCTGTTTTTTTTATTATAAGTCAATAACTGGCTCATAAGAGTAATTCCATCGGGAATCTGACTTCACTGGGCATGCTGTATGTTTGTTGTTGCATGTTCCCTCCACATCGGTGGAAGAATCTAAACATTCAAGAAGAACTCAAACTCTCTCCTTCTGACTTTAGTTTCAGAGAGTGGTTAGTGTCTGTCAGGCTGCTATGGTTTTAATTTGATTGATGATAATTCACTCTTGTTTAATTCATCACGTTGCTGATTGATGCTCTTGCACCTCTGTTCCCACAGTACTACGAGATGTCCTACGGACTCAACATCGAGATGCACAAACAGGTAAGAAACCATCTGTTTGTGATCAAATGGATTTAATGGGGTTTAAAGACAAGCACAGTCAAAATCCCTCCATGACAATCACACACAAATTCATAACTATATGCATACACGCTTTTATATCATGTAGCGGCTTTCCATGGGCCTTTATTGTTTTTAAACTGAGCTGATGTTTTCTGGATATTTTTAACCCTACCCCTAAACCTAACCTTTACACAAACTTTTTTTTTTTTTGGTATTTATTGGTATTTATTACATTATACCATTGGCAGGTCTCCACAATGTAGGTGACTTCAGGTTTAACTATATCCTTGTGGGAACATTTAAGAATGGTCATTGAAAACCTATATTACTCGACCACTTATCTGAACATTTGGGGGGTATGTTGCCCTAATATTCTGTATATGGTGTTTACCACCCTGCCGCAATGTAGGTAAAACCTCATCCGCACACACACACACATATATCTGCTCATACCTCATTTCACACACATGCCACAGTCCCTCTCATTTCCTTCTCATTTCCAGTTCATTTACAGGAGTAGAGGCACAGTGTGTGTGTGTGTGTGTGTGTGTGTGTGCGCGTCTGTGTGTGTTGTGTCACATTATCCAGCCTGCTAATGGCTCACTCAAGGTTAATGTAGGCCAAACTCACTTATGTCATACTCACAAACAGACCCTTCCCACAGCACACAGATGATCCAGGATCAGTGTTGTTTTGAGCACACTGTAACTCAGATTATTAAGGTGTGGACAGCTGCTGATTCCAGATCAGTCCACCACTGTAGATCATAGGATTAAGAAACAAGAGGTTGCGTTTACCGAAAATTCTGTCATTTACCTTTTGTTTTTTTGTTTTTCAAAAATTTACGGATAAATCCAAATGCTGTCTGCCATTTTGACAGATGAAAAAAGAAACAAGAAAACCCTTTTAACCTAGTTAAATGTGCTGTAAGCGATTTTTTTTTTTCATGGAAAAGTATGCAAATAAATTCCTACTAGATATTAATGAAATGAGTGTTCTGAGATCTCACTGGTCTCTGTGACAGCTGTAGACTTTTTAAACAGCAAACAAAAATGTGCCAACATTGACACTTTTCACCTGTCAATCATTTTGCTCGTTCTGGTTTGAAGCAGATCATTGAGGCTGTGATTCATAATATTTGTCAGTTGAGGGCGCTATTGTGCCACTTTTGAATTTGACAGCCACAGAAACAAACAATGCTGCTGTTTTGTTTGGTTTTTGTCCCAGAATTATATTTGGAGGGCGGGGTTTTGGAATTAAGGGGCGTGGCTAAATCAACGGCTCAGTCACATGAAAGATTCAGAACTAGAATCGCTTAAAGGCACCTTTAACAGTCACGCGCACAACACCTGTGCACATTGGATAAACTGGTAAGAACGCCATTAAAGGTGTTTTCATGCTGACTGAAATTGGAGTAATGGACAAAATCTACCTGTTGCTTAAACTGTTTATGACCTTACCCCTATAAAGGAAAACCTTTTAAAGGAACATTCCGGGTTCAATACAAGTTAAGCTCAATTGAAAGCATTTGTGGCATAATGTTGATTAAAAGTTAATTTTGACTCATATCTCCTTTTCTTTAAAAAAAAAAAAAAGAAAAAAAGAAGCACAAATCTACAGTATGTTCTAGTGAGGCACTTACAATGGAAGTGAATTGGGCCAATTCGTAAACATTAAAATACTCACTGTTTTAAAGTATAGCCACAAGTAGGGCTGCACGATATATCGTTTCAGCATCGACATCGCGATGTGCGCATCCGCAATAGTCACATCGCAGAACGTGCGATGTAGTAAGGTAAACATATATCAGTCTACAATATTATTTTATTTTTTTCAAAAATTTACTCAGATTTATGAGTTCTTGGATACACCGAGTTTATTATTATTTTTTTAAAACACATAGTTCATTGCTGCACGTTGTTAACGTGCAGGCTCTGCTTGCGCGTGACGAAATGATGAGCGAGGGACAGGCAAAAAAGACAGAAATTGAGAATTTGGTTGCAAAAAGAAATGCATCGTCAGTTATATGGAAATATTTCAGCTACAGACAGGATGATGTTGACCAAAAACAGGTACTTTGCAATTGTTGCCACAACACGAGGCAACACGACCAATTTGTTTGATCATTTAAGTCGGCACCACAAATCTTTGTATGATGAGTGCAAAGCCAGATCTGAATGCCGTCCAAAGCAAAAAACTATTTCGGATGCCTTTGCCAGTGTTACACCATACGAGAAAGGTTCCAAACGGCAGAGAGAAATCACAGATTCAATAACATTTCACCGCATAAGACATGGTAGGCTACCAATTAACAAGATTATCAAAGAGGGTTTTAAAAACATGATCCGGTTGCTTGACAAGCGGTATGTAATACCATCACGCAACTATTTTTTAAGTTATTTGTAAACATTTTATTTTATGTTTTATTTTTGTAAACCACTCAGGGTTGGTGTATAGCTGCTCTATTTTTCAAATGGTTTAAATTAAAAGATGTTTATTGTTTACTTTTCTATTTTCAAAAAAAGAGGTTTGTAATTTTATTTGTAATGTAATAAAATGTTAAATGACTTATTTTGTCAATCACATTAATTCCCTATTGTGATGATGGAACTTCCTCAGTGTAATGCTCTGTTTTAACCTGGTTGGAGTACAGAGATAAAGCCTTCTGTAATCTCCTGGATCCCTTCTAGACACCACACTTCTTCATTCACAAATGAGCCCCTTTATTTTAGGGTAAGCAACATGCATTATTAATATCATTACATGTTAGATCATTGACTTTAGCCTGAATTGATAGAGTATTAGAGTATTAGTATAGAGAAGAGTATTACTTGAATACAATGGAACCATGGTGAATTAAACAGTGTATTAAGTATTATAATCAAATAAACTACCCAAAATAAGTCAAAAAGTAAAAAGTCATTTTCAGTTTCTTTTTTTCATTTTTATTTTTATTTTCCATGAAGATGCAGTTCCCTACAAAATCACCCCAATCATTCTAGAATAATTAATTCTTCTCAAATAGAGCTATTCATCTGGTGAAGTCATCCTGTATTTTTTCATAATGCAATATATATCGCAGAAAAACAAAATATCGCAATGTCAGTTTTTTCCAATATCGTGCAGCCCTAGCCACAAGACATAAACAATATGCTGTTAACATGATTTTAGAGTAATAAAGTCCCTTACTAATCTTTTCTGTATAAAGTTATATCCAATTTAATAACTTAGATGCCATGGTGATGTAATGTCAACAAACACTAAAACCCTAAAAAGACTGAAAAAAATTATGGTTTTAACAACTTTACAGCTCAAAAAATACACAAGTTTTAACAGAAGAATTAATGTAAGTGCTTTTATAAAATGATAAGCTTCACATTTCTGTCTTTAAACCCTAATAAAATTGGTCCCATTCACTTCCATTGTAAGTGCCCCACTGTAACCTAGATTTTTGCTTTTTTAAAGAAAAAAAGGGATGAGTCAAAATACATTTTTGTGGTAATCAACATTATGCCACAAATGCTGTCGATTGAGCTTAACTTGTATTAGATGACCCAGAATATTTGTTGAAGGTGTTTACATGACCTTACACATTGTCGGCTTGTAAAGCATAATCGGTGTAAGATCGTGCATTTAAATGCACTCAGTGATGGTAAAGATGGTAATATTTAAGTACCTTGGAGTATCTTGTAAATACAATGTATGAATATGGTTCTCATTTAGTGCCATGGTTTATATCAAAGTGCCATGGTAGCCCCTCCCCCACAGTTCTTTTAGGTAAGGGTAGCAAGCTGGTACATTGTCAATGAAACTTTTTTGCCCAACAGACTAATAAAATGTAAAAAAAAATAATAAAAAAAAAGTATTTTCTTGCATGCTGACTTCTGGAAATTAAAGCCAGCCAGTCAAATTATAATGTCACATGATTCCAATCTCACGTCGCCAGACCTTTGACTAAACGGCATAAAATCTGGTTACACCTTATTTTGGGTAAGAACTTAGCGCTTAGAAAGGAAGAGCTGTCTAATTAAGCAAACCCTGTGTGTTCTTAACCATGGAAGTTGCGTAAAGTCAGCCAATCAGATTAAAGCTTGTCAGATCGAGAAAGTGTTTTCAAGTTTTGTGTACAATATGCATTAGACGGTCAGTAAATGGACTCTTAGTGATCCATGGGCGTGCAATCTGAGTCTGACTGGGACTGCATTATTCAGACCAGACCGTTTGCATGTTTGTGTGTGCCAGTGGGTGCGGCTTCTTAATGCTTTCATTTTCAACAAACTGATTTACCTCCTAATAGGATTCCATCTCTCTCTGTTCCCACCTCTTACTCTAATCCTGGTTTGATCATAGTGCTTTCAGGTTTTTTTCTTTCTCCCGATCTCCCATGTCTCTCTATGTGTATGTGTGTTAAGACGGGCTATGAATGAGGGCTAGTCAGGGATATAGATGGGTCAGAGAGAATCAGAGAGAGAGAAAATTGCCACATGATTTTCAGTGCTGTGATGTGTTTGCACATGATTACCTTCTCAACCATTGGTGTAATTCACTGCATACCATAAATGCATGAGAGATTGAAAGTTGTACAATGGTATAAAATGGTATAATAGAAGACATGTACAATGGAAACACTTTACAGTAGCAATGTTGCACATATTACATGTAAATCAGTTAATGAATTATAGTAAAAATAACAATTGTACATATATAGCTCCACAAAATAATTACATCTTAATTACATGTTGTTCATTAATATTAATTAGTTCTAGTTGTCAATAAAAATACTTAATTGCGATTATTCGCATGATTTTTAGTTAATCGCGATTGATCGCAGATTTTGAAAGTTCTGAAATTTGACTCTCTATATATACTTTTCCTGACAAAATTCCTGTCATACTTTTTCCATCTTAAAATCTTTTAATGCTATGAACATTTTAAATTAATTACTTGCATTAATTTCAACAGCTCTAATATTAATTAGTAGTTATGTAATAACACTGTAACATGAACACATAATTTGAAGTGTGACAGGAATCATTATCATCCCAGTAGCTCAGTATATTATCTATGTATCTGTCTGTCTGTCTAATGGCTCTGGTATTATGATCACAGCCAATGCATTGAGGTGTGTGTGAGAACAGCCAGCTGTGTGTGTGTGTGTGTGTGTGTGGTGGGATAAGAGACAAAAAAGAAAAAAATGGGAAAAAAGAAAATCTGGGGGATGTAAAGCCACACACACACATACACAAGCTTTTAAAGTGATGCATCCAGATGCAGGTTTGGTCTTATCAGTGTGCCCCCTTCATGTCTAATGGAGCTCTTTCTCTCTCTCTCTCCAAACATTTAAAGGCAAATACTAAGCAATGATGCTCTAATCACTGATTGTGGTCACAGGCACAGAGGTATTCAATAAAGCCCTCATTTAGCCTTCCCCTCATCTGTCACACTGCTTTCATTATCTCTCTCTTTTTCTCTCAGTAGCTGGGTCTTGTTCGCCCCCTGTCTCTCTGTCTCTGTGAGCTTGTTCTCTCTTGAATTCCCTCTTCGCTCTAGTGCTCTCTCTCTCCTTTTTTTATATCCCTCCCTCTCTCTTTTCCTCTCTTTTTCTCAGTGCAGAGTGCCAGCCTCTCTTCCCTTGGCACTCTGCCAATATCTCCTTCCCTTCCTCACTCTCCCAACCCCCCCCCCCCCTCCCCGTGATTGATGCCCTTTCATTCGGAAAAAGAAAAAAATGAGGGAGGAAAGGAGAGCAGTAAAGCACCAAAAATCACACACACACACTAAGAACATGAGCACACTTACAAACACAAACATGCATATATATACACATGCATAGGCTCAAGGGTAATTAAATATGAGGTGAAAACATTTACAGAGGGTGGGGGGCAAATATAAATGGGGCATCTTTGAAAATGTCCTGCAACCAAAATCTCTTTGCTCTCATAGAGACTTAATACATCGGTCCAGCTCATATAGATTCGCATATTATATTAACACATTAAACTAGAGCAGATGGCCCAAAACACAAAATGTCCCCCTCACATGCACATACAGTACCATACAGTGCCACTGGCTGACCCTAACTCTAATTCAAAACCTTTGGCATGTTTAGAGTAAACAAACATTAATTCTTTTATTTGAGAATTAATCCAATTGAGGATGTCCCACAAAGGAGGTTTTGTGAGATTTAGCTAACTTCTGGGACAACTTTGGTTAAAAAAAATAGGTATTTTAACGTGTCGGAAATCAACTTGATGCTTCCGTAAGTTAATGTAACATGAAATCAACCCTATACTTCCGAATTACTGACAAGCAACATCAGACATTGTTGCATAATTTCAAGTGTGAATATATTTCCCTGTAGCGCTACTGATAGTTTGTTTCACGGGCAACCTCCAAGACACTGTTTCTGGTCTCAGGAAGTAATTGTGTTCACATAAACAATGGTGAGCTTGATTCAGAGGTTGAATTTTCGCTAAAAAATTTAGCTTTTACTCCACTGACGATTAGGTTTAGGGTTGGGGTTTGGGTTAGTGCATATGGTTAATGTTAGGGGTGTAATGTAGGGGTGGATTTAGGCATAGGTGACATGGGCAGCCCACAAACAAGTGGGTGCCCTGAAGTCCACCAGTCATCTCATGTCCAACAACCTCCAGCCAATACCGAACGGAATTTTCAAAAATAAATGTTGTTTTTAAAACAGCTTTCTGAATATGTCCCTTGCCTGCAGTTGTTCAAACAGTCAGATAGTCCCACCCCCAACTCACACCATTGAGTGCACGGGCAGAGTGCGCAGAGGTAGGCAGGTACCTAGTTAGACAGGCAGTTAGGCCATCCAATCATTGCATTCTGGCCAAATGAAATGACTGGATGGGCCATTTACAGGCCTGTGACTGCCACAGATAATGGATTTTTTTTTTTTTTTTTTGTATCAGTGCATCCTGACAGCAATCAATAAATCAAGTACTAAGAGACTTTCAACCAGTATAACAAAAAATGCTTCTGGTATAAATTGCAAACTCTAGCTTTAAGGACGGTCCAATTTCGGCAGAAAAACGTTCTACTTACTATTGATGAATTTGATGTGATCAGTCTACATTGCGATACATTACCTCACGATACTTTGTCGATATTCACATGGGAAGAATGAATTTTTGTAGTTATTTATTTTTTTTGTAAATTTTTTGGGGAAAAAGTGATCAACTGAGACCATTAGGTCAACACATTTTCGATTCTGTTGGACCAAATCCAACTCATAACGAGCAAAAAATTTAATACTGTAAAGCACAGAAGTTCAATCTAGATAAATGAGAAACAAGTGATAAAGATACATATATAATTTATATATGTAATTTATATATGCAATATATATGAGTTTTTTTTAATCACAGTTTAATTAACTTCCCTGCTGATTCGCACCCCTAGTAAATACACACACATACACCATTATGTAGATACTGTATAGTTAATAATATACAGTCCATTATGAAAAATATCTATATGGTTCATTCCATTTGGATGGAATAAAGTTATTAACTCTGGATGCACACATAGCTACATGCACACACACTTTTACAAAGCAGATCTATGCAAATGTGGAAACATATTCACACACACTCACGTGAAGTCTGGGTAAATACACACACAGTGGGGCATCTGCACCTACTCAGGTCCTTTTGATCGAGTGACAAAGCCATTATGCTAAAAGGTTGGCACCCTGGGATTTCCACACAAACACACGCACACACACACGTCTTGTTTTCCTTCTCTATTTCTTCTCCAACTCTCTCTCTCTCTCTCTCTCTCTCAAACACATTCCGTTTCATTCCAAACTGGTTACATCACTCGCTTTCTCAACCTCATTATACACAAATGAGCTCTGTTTCACATGTACACTCACACAATCTGCAGATGTTCAGCATCACTGCTACACAGTGTCCCGACAAAAAGGCAAACAACTGAACATGGTTTCGTTCACTTATCTGCAGTCTAATATGGCAGGAGTAACAAGTAGTCTGTGTTATTTCCAATTTATAACATCTGCACAGCATGGTTCTACAATCACTGTTCTATGACATTATCATAAACTGATTTCAGCTATAAGTTACTAAATAATCCTGTTTAAAACAACTGTATTTAATTATAGATAGATAGATAGATAGAATCAGGAATCAGTTTATATTAAAATACAAATATAAAGATATGAATAGTGTTCAGTGTCATTGTGTGGCTGTGTTCAGATTAAAATAGCTTTTCTACAGACACAGAACTCTAATATAGAGGAGTTGGAGGTTTTCTTTTGCTCCTTGTGTATTAGAGTGCACTTAGAGGTCTGCTTTGTGTTTCTGTACCTCCATCACTGCAAATACTCTTTCATTAGTGTGTGTGTGTGTGTGTGTGTGTGCGTGCGTGTGTGTGTGTGTTTATGAGAGAGAGAGCCTTATCACAGGACAGAAAGAAAAGAGTGAAAAAATAAGATAATAGTAGAGTATGAAGGTGGATGGTGACTTAGCACTGTGTGGTGCGTGTGCGTGTTTGGTTGTGAGAAAGTAATTAACTGTTCATGTGTTGCATTGTGTGTAAAACACTTGTCTGCCTTTCTGTGTTGTTGTTCTTAGTGAGACTATAATTAAACATGTCTCTGTGTGTGTGTGTGTGTGTGTGTGTGTGTTTGCTCTGTTGCAAGGAGAGTGAGACTATTCAACCTTTTCAGCCCCTTAAGAGCTCTCTCTTTCTCTCTCTCTCTCTCTCTCTCTCTGAAACACACACACACACACATACACACACAGAGAACAGTGATATGGCTGAATGAATAGCACTCAGCACACATACACACACAAACACACCCAAATGTTTACATAGCAATCTACTGTATATGGGAATATATCATAAACTTATCTTTTTTTTTATATAAAGCCAATTATAATTACTACAGACTAACATTAACCCACATACTTCCCCTAAAAAAAACCTTTTGGCATTTTTGGAATAATAATAAAAACAAAAAACAAAAAAAAAACATTATTTACTTTATGAATCTTTTTTTAAATTTTTTTTAATGAGGACATTCACAGATGTCATAAAAGGGAGGCAGATAGATGTCATTTGCGCCAATTCATTTACATACAATACACCCACAGATAGCGCAAATACTCCCACCCATGCCCACTTGTGCTTTGTGCTGACATGAAAATTGCACTTAGAATAAGCGCTCTCACGAAAATTGGATAAGACATTGTGCATGGTCGTAGTGTGTAGAGCTACGACTATGCTACATAGAGAGTACTTAGAGAGTACTACTTAGCTCTACAAAGTAGAGCTACATTGCGCTCTCACGAAAATAGAGCCCATAGCCTTTTAAGAATAAAAAAAATGGACATTGCTGCTAAGATATCATTGTCATAATCTAAGCTAAAAACATTTGTGTGCATAGGAATTGAGAGCCGGTTGTATAGGTTTATTACTGTCACTGTTTTCTCTTCTAATCGTGAGTGTGTATGTGTGTTCTCTTTCAGGCAGAGATCGTGAAGCGACTCAGCGCTATCTGTGCTCAAATCATCCCTTTCCTCTCTCAGGAGGTACACTGACAGTGATTGACAACTCATCAAGGTTCTGGGGTCTTCTCCCACTGGTGTACAGAGACACACACACATTTAGTACAGCACGCAGCATTTAGGTTTTAATGAATCTCCGTCTAAATAAGGACTGCTGATATCATGCATTTTTCTTCAAAGCAGAACACTCCTACTGAGTCCAGTTCCCAAAAGTCGTCTGCTTTAAAATTGATGAGCTCAGGTTGTATGGCGGTCCAAATTCAGCTTGAGTCCAGCATTACTGTCTGCTTTTAGCAGCTATTCAATGGGTAGTTCACCCAAAAAGGAACATTCCATAAAAAATGTATTCACCCTCATTCACATAAAAATCAAACTTGTGAACAACAAACAAATTAAACCCATTGCTTGTTTCTTTCACATTTGCATGAAGGGTAAGTGGAGAAAATCATTTTGGACCCATTTTGCATCCAAACACTGAAAAGCTCCAATTCCCATGTCAGGGAACCAAAGATTCATTGTCATCTTCAAAGCTTTGGAGCTGCAGTGCTCCGATGTGACCACAGTGGGTTGAGTGAATGCACACTATGAATTAATTAAATTAATCTGTTATCAGGGGTGTAAAAAGTACTCAGAAATTATACTTAAGTGAAAGTATGGATACTGAGTGAACTATTAAAAGTCCAAGTATCAAGCCAAGTGAAAGTAAAAAAAAGTATTCACATTAAACTGTACTTAAGTGTTAAAAAAGTAAAAAGTAACTTTTTTCATTGTTAGAATTAAATCAAGAGAGGAGATTGTGTGAGAGAGGATGTTGTTAAATTTGATTGGTTTGTTAAGTCGCCTTTTTACTGTCTTCGACTGCCATATTTCTCCCCCAGGGCATTCACAACCTGGTCAAAGAATCATGTTACAATAACTACATTTTTGCAAAATAATTTTTATGTGGCCTGTTGTACGTAACATGGCAATTTCCTGGTGGAATAAACACAAGAGGCGCTAAAACAACAATGACATTTATCCCCTTTCACTCAAATCACGTGTAAAATGGCAGATTATCAGTTCATAAACAGGTACTTTTTGCAGCGTTCCTCACACAATGCTATCTTATGACATATAAGCACTTCTACTATAGCGCATGACTCATTTTAATGTTTGCATTACATAACCAACTACATTTACAAGCTTGTTCAAGTGTGATCAAATTGCCAGTAGTTCAACTGACAAAGTGCTGAATATGCGATACAAAGGACCAGGATACGAGTTAAGAAGAGCACGCGAGTCGACACATGAGTGAAAATGTCATAGAAGAACCACAAACGTGACGTAGTTGCTTCAGAAATTGTTTTTCATCTCACATTTGCTTTTTATGATACTATCGGTTAGGTTTAGGTTTAAGGTTTAGGGTAGGGAGGTCGGTTTTACTGATTTAAATCTCGATGGAACATTAACCTTAAAAGCCTCATCTGTTTGGGAGAACATTTCACTCGCTTTTAGCACCACACAGTGGACATTTCCCTTTGGGACTGCCCTGAGACGTGTAATGAACCACAATTTTATTTTGCAAAAACATTGCCACAGTCATGCAGTGTTCGTTGCATGGGAGACAACACTCATGAATTGGGATCTCAGAGCACCCAACGCCTTGAGACATAGAGAGAAATTCAAATGAATCTTTGAAGAAAGTTAGTAATGTTGTTGGTTTTTTAAATTGTTTTCTGAGGTTTGCTACCCAACCTTGCTGTTTAGCAGATAAAATTCATAAATAATATTTACTCAGATTCCATTATTTTTATTATTATTATACTTGCTGGTTTTATAGTTATTATTACAATTAATAGTTCCCTAACAACAACAATAAAAATTCGGCAAATGGGGAGTAGAAATTCATAGATATGATTTAAATATGAAGGCAAGTGTAGAAATAAATGACATGTACACATTTACAAAATTACAAAAGCTTTTTGTTTTTATATATATATATTTGCAACATGAATGATTATTTTTGACTTCATAACTGTCCAATCTGTAGAAGTAGCAGGCATTTAGAATAAAGTTTAGGACAAAAACCACCAGTGTTTCTCACTTCGTGCTCATAATTTTGAATGAATACATCACATTCAGTCAGGTGGCCACATACGGTCTAGTTGGACAAATATTTCAACATATCCGAAGCTCAGATCAGATCCAAAATTCCGCCTCTGCAGATGGTCGTAACTCCACACAACCATTGTGAGACACTGATTTTGAAATGACATCTGTCATTTGTCAGATGCAGTGAAAAGGTGATTTCAGTCCACTAAGATGAAAGAAAATGATATACAAAAATGTAGTGAGTACTTAAATGAGTATAAAAAAATAACACAAGTATTTTTACTCAATTGCTTTACACCCCTGTCTGTTATGTTATAAAACCTTAACAAGAATTTCTGAATTTACGAGAATGAGCTTCAGAAACAATCACGATTATGTCCAGGTCATCCCAAAACCCATTTTTAATCTTAATGGTCTTAAAAATAGGCTTCCTTTTCTTTATGCAAAATAATTTTCTGACCTTCTCTGTATGAAATTATAAATTTAGTCAAATAACAAGAACCATTCTTATCTCTTACAAGGCCAGATTGTGTTAAAAATTCTGTTTCAATGACACTTGTGTCTGTGATCTTTTATAAGTTGTATACTGTTAAATTTTCCTTTCATGTGAGGATACTTGTATTCCACAAAAAAAAAAAAAAAGGCTGTAATGTCAGACCTCAGTTCAAATGAGTAGGATTTATTTATGTGCAGATGAGCAATAAAAGATCAGACAGAAGTGTATTGATTAAGAGGTCACCTTTAGAATTACCTTGAGTTAGTGTCTGCTGACGAAGAAGGACAGAGTGAGATGTCTGTCAATATTGACTGTGGGTGTGTGTGTCGGACAGAGGGAATGAAAGGAGGAGTGTGGAAAAGGTGGGGAGAGAAGAGGAATTCAAAATTTGTGTTTTTTTTTTTAGTTCATGTATGTGATTGTGAGCATTTTGTAGTAGTGTGTGTGTCACTTTTTTTGTGTGCTTGAATGTGTGTGTTGATGCTCTTTCTTAAACTGTATCTTGTGCATGTGTTTATAAACAGCATCAGCAGCAGGTTGTTCAGGCAGTGGAACGTGCCAAACAGGTCACCATGGCAGAGCTCAACGCGATCATAGGGGTGAGTGACTTCCGACCTTTCTTAAATAGATTAATAGATAGATAGACAGACAGACAGGTAGATAGATAGAGAGACAGACAGACAAACAGGTAGATAAATAGAGATGATAGACAGACAGGTATATACAGTGCTGTGGAAAAGTAGTTGCCATATGCTGATTTCTTCTGTTTTTGTGTATTTCTCATACTAAATTGTTTAAAAAATTCAAACAAAATCTAACATAATACAAAGGCAATCTGAGTAAACACAAAATACAGTTTTTAAATGATAATGTTATTTATTGAAGCAAAAAAGTTATCCAATACCAACTGGGCCTGTTTGAAAAAGTATTTGCCCCTTAGTTACTAAATCCCCAAATCTATGAAACTGAATTCATAATGGGGTTCAGCTGGACTACACACACCCAGGCATGATTACTGCCAGCCCCGTTTAATCAAATCAACACTCAGATCTCACCCAGTAACACACTATGCCAAGGTCGAAAGAAATTCCAGAAATGATGAATAAAAAGATGATTGAAATACATCAGTCTGGGAAGGGTTATAAAGCTATTTCAAAGGCTCGGAGACTTCAAAGAACCATAGTGAGAGCCATTATCTCTAAATGGAGAAAACTTGGCACAGAAGTGAACCTTCCCAGAAGTGGCCGACCTTCCAAAATTCCACCAAGAGCACAGCAACGACTCATCCAGGAAGTCACAAAAAGACAATGACAACATCCAAGGAACTGCAGGCCTCTCTCGCATTAATAAAGGTCACTGTTCATGACTCCACTATCAGAAAGACACTGGTCAAAAATGCCATCCATGGAAGTGTGGCAAGGCGAAAAACACTGCTAACCCAGAAGAACATTAAGGCTCATCTGAATTTTGCCAAAACTCATCTTGATGATCCTCAAACCTTTTGGGTGAATGTTCTGTGGACTGATGAGTCGAAAATGGATCTGTTTGGAAGACAGGGGTCCCGTTACATCTGGCATAAATCAAACACAGAATTCCACAAAAAGAACATCATACGTACGGTCAAGCATGGTGGTGGTAGTGTGATGGTGTGGAGATGCTTTGCTGTTTCAGGGCCAGGACGATTTGCAGTAATTGAGGGAAACATGAATCCTGCTCTACCAGAAAATCCAAAAGGAGAACGTCCGGTCATCAGTCCGTAAATTGAATCTGAAGCGCAACTGGATTATGCAGCAAGACAATGATCCAAAGAATAGGAGTAAGTCCACTTCTGAATGGATCAAATGAAGCAGAATTGAAGTTTTGGAGATAGAAGACAAAGGCAGGCCTAACACAGTCGTAAAACCTAACTCAGGCCCCCACATACCAGTTCATAAATCTTACTGATAAAAACCACGCCAAAATCAAACAAAGGGAGTCCAAAACAGACTACAAATCCCATGAAGCCTTGCTCACTAAAGGATCGAACTCTCAACTCCTATTGGATGAGGCACACAACAGAACGCACCTCAACCATGACATCATCAGGAGTAGAAATACCTCTGAAATGCTTCCGGGATTTGCTTCCAGCAACTTTGCTCGCCGTGTGTAGACGCAGCTCATCGCTGCTCTCAGGTGCAGCCTCGTGGCACAAGGAAGTAACGTCCGACTTGAAACTGTGGCCATACAATCTCCATCTAGCTGGACGAGTTGAGATTACTCTGTGTTCCACCGAACACTCTAACGGATCCGAAGGAGACCGCCGAGCAATCTGCATCTTCATCCGTTTGCCTGCAGAAGTGAAGAGAAAAGATTTCTCTTCCCTCTTCAATCAAGTCGACGTCGCTGATTTCTCCGTGAGCCCGCCGAGAATCAGCAGCCGTACCACCCGCCGACAGAGCGAGGAAACGGCCTCCCGTCATCACCCAAGCCTCGAGGAACCGAGTCTGAGTTAAAGGACGGATGAACACACATTCTTACATTCAAGTAAGAGGTTTACGTCTGGGCAGAGATAGAATATTATAGTGTGTTATTCTTGTGTATCAAGGTTATTGCTTGTACAGTTTACGGACCGCCATGTCCGCTCATTATTAATACTAAGGGTATTAATTATCACGAATTTGATTTGCTGTATTGTAGTCCAACCACATTGGGCTGTTGTGCATTTCCGCCATCGCAGGTGAGACCAGAAAACTGAGTTTATCCATTAAAGAATCAAAGACCGCAGGACGGTTTACGAGCCTTCCACCGCGTCTCTGAGTGATAAACTAACAGCTGCTTTCTCTCCCACGATCGCGAAATTGGCTTTGGGGCCGTCACTTAATTCTCTCCCTCTCTTTCGTACTAACCACACACACACACACACACGCGACCCCTCACAAACATTCTGGCACATATTTTTGGCAAGTAGATATCTTCGTGATAAAGCTCAGCTTTGTCCCTAAGCTACCATTGACTGGTTTCTCTCCGCCCACATTCGCGGCCATATTCCCTGGCCGGAAGTCTCGTGTGACATACTCTACACGAGAATCACGTCCGTCATTTTGTGCGCGTCCCTCCTTACACACACACACTCTCAGACACACACCTTATGTGTTATAGGATTATTTTAGTTTCCATATTTAATCATATCACTGTTTAGTTTGTAGTTGTAAGTCGGAAGTTTATTGACTGCATTGTATTAATTATTAATTGATATTACTGCATAAATAAACTTTGTTATATTACAAAGAGAAGTGTTTTGGTTTGTTTTGCATACACCTGTGTCATGCTGACGGGATGTCAGTGCTCTGATTCAAGCCTTCATTCATTGTTTTTTTTTTCTGAAAATCGATATTCTTCGGATGTCGATTTTCCTAAGAAAACAATCTAATATTGAGACTGTTATACTATCTGGTTATTAGTCCCTGATTCCAGGGTGGTGCCCCATCAATGTTAATCCTTATTAATATTCTGTTGATTTTTGATAATTGATAATTATCTTTGACGATTGTTGATTTTGAAGGATCAATAAGCTAGTGTTAATTTTAATTAATGTATCATAGATGTTAATGATTGGTGATTATCTTTGATAATTGTTGATTTAAAGGATTATAAAAAGCTAACATTGATTCTCATCAATGTTCTATTGATTTTAATAATTAATAATTATCTTTGATAATTATTAATTATTTCTAATAACCAAACCCGCTCCTACTGGAGCCCCATATGAGGTTTTAATGAGTTAGATTCAATTAATTAATTTAAATATTAATTAATAACTTAAGAAATAATTATTAATTATTTATGATAGTAACACTGATCTAAACAACCAGTAAAGCCCTACAGTAGTTTGAAAAAATACGATTGTGAATTGTTTAAAAATAAGTAATTAAATAATAATTATATTTATAACCCCAGTGAGCAAGCCGAAGGCGACTGTGGCAAGGAACACAAAACTCCATAAGATGTTGGTTAGTGGAGAAAAATAACCTTGGGAGAAACCAAACTCACTGTGGGGGCCAGTTCATCTCTGGCAAACATCATGAATATAATGCCAATATTACTTATATATAGTGCAAGTCATGGTTTAAAATTATTAAACTAAGTAAGTGCTAAGGGTCAGTGTTTAAACAAAGATTTTGTATGAACTGTAAGATTAATGACTAATGTCTTTGAAGTCCATCCTGGATTAACTGCAGAAGTTCACATAGATGCAATTGTCCTTGTTAGTTGGCTAATGAAGGGTTTTGTTGGCAATTAATTGATAGTCTATGTATTCCATTTCAAGAGTGTATTCCATCATTAGACCGAGGTGATGCAGGCAGAGATCAGTTAGGTGCATCGCGTTCAACCTGGCCAGTAATTTCGGTGAGGTTTATCCTAAATCCAAGGTTCAGGCAATTGCATGAATTTTAAAATTAATACGAAATTTAACAGGTAGCCAATGTAACGATGATAAAATGGGGCTAATATGATCATATTTCTTGGTTCTCGTCAGCACTCTGGCTGCTGCATTTTGAACCAATTGAAGTTTATTTATTGATCTTGCTGGACATCCTCCCAGTAATGCATTACAATAATCTAGTCTTGAGGTCATGAACACATGAATTAGTTTTTCGGCATTAGAAACAGAGAGCATGTTTCATAATTTAGCAATATTTCTTAGGTGGAAGAATGCGCTGTTCTACAAACATTGGTAATTTGATTTTCAAAGGACAGATTGGTATCAAATATAACACCTAATTTCTTCGCTGTTGAAGACAATGTAACAGTACATCCATCGAGAGTCAAATTATATTTTAGCGGCTTATTTTGAGAGGTTTTTGGTCCAAAAATTAGTACTTCTGTTTTGTCGGAATTGAGTAGAAGGAAATTTCTGGCCATCCAATCTTTTATTTCATTGGAACACTCACTGAAAATATAAAGTTGGGCATCATCGGCATAACAGTGGAAACTTATTCCACGATTCCTGATCACATCTCCCAGGGGAAGCATATACAAGGAGAAAAGCAGAGGCCCTAAAACTGATCCCTGTGGCACTCCATACTTACTTTTGTTTGGTTTGACAATTCCTCATTTACATAGACAAAGTAGTAGCGGTCTGCTAAATAGGACCTAAACCATGCTAATGCAACTCCACAGATGCCAACATAATTCTCTAGCCTATTCAAGAGAATGTTGTGATCTGTCGTGTCGAATGCAGCACTAAGATCTAAAAGCACTAGAAGTGAAATGCAGCTGCGATCAGATAAGAGCAAGTCATTTGTAACTCTGATAAATGCAGTCTCTGTACTGTGATGAGGCCTAAATCCTGACTGAAATTGTTCATATATACTATTTCTCTGTAGAAATGAACATATTTGGGAGGATACTAACTTTTCTAGCATTTTCGACATAAATGGTAGATTTGAAATCGGTCTATAATTAGCCAGTTCACCAGGATCAAGCTGTGGCTTCTTAATAAGCAGTTTGTTAACAGCCATTTTAAAGTTTCTTGGGACAACATGTCCTAAGGATAGCGAGGAGTTAATAATATTAAGAAGAAATTCTGAGATTACAGTGAATACCTCTTTTAAGTGCTTGGTTGGTATTGGCTCTAACAAACATGTTGTGGCTTTTGATGTTTCGATAAGTTTTGTTAGCTCTTCATGACCTATGACAGCGAAGGATTGAAGTTGCACGTGAGGAAAATTATGAGACACTGTTTTCTGAGGTACTGTGACAGATGATTGCATAATTCCAATTTTATTTCTGATTATTTCAATTTTATAAGTAAAGAAATTAATGAAGTCATTACTCTGTGATGGAATATCTGGTCTGTTGAGACTTTATTCCTAAGCAATTTAGCCACAGTAATGAATAAACACCTAGGATTGTTGTGGATATTTTCTATGAGTTTGCTAAAATATGCTGACCTGGCAGCTTTTAGTGCCTGTCTGTAGCTACAGACAATATCCTTCCATGCACCGCGAAATACCTCTAATTTTGTATTCTTCCACTTGCACTCCATTTTCCGAGCTGCTCTCTTGAGAGCATGAGTGTGATTATTGTACCATGCTGCAGGGCTTTTTTCTTTAATTTTCTTTAATCAAAGGGGGTCGACACTATCAAGAGTGCTAGAGATGACTGTATATATATTTTCTGTTATTTCATCAAGTTGTTCTTGGCTTTGGGGTTTACATAGTGTATGAGATAGATCTGGAAGATTATTAATGAAACTATTTTTAGTGGTCGAAAGAATAGTTCTACCTGAACGATAGCGTGGTGTAGATTGAGTAACATTAGCTGATCGCAGCATACAAGAGACGAGGTAATGATCTGAGATGTCATCGCTTTGCGGCAGAATTTCAATAGTATCAACATCAACTCCATATGACAGAATTAAATCTAGCGTGTGATTATGGCGATGAGTTGGTTCTGTTACATTTTGTCTGACTCCAAGAGAGTTGAGAATATCGATAAATGCTAATCCCAATGTGTCATTTTCATTATCTATGTGAATGTTGAAGTCACCAACAATTAGAGCTCTATCTACAATAACTACAAGATCTGATAAAAAAAATCAGAATAAGGCCCGGGTGATCTATATACTGTAGCAAGGGTAAAAGACGACAAAGTTTTTTTATTTATATCTATATCTGACAGTGTCACATTAAGCATTATTAGTTCAAAAGACTTAAATGTATATCCTGTCCTCTGAGTAACACAAAAAAACTTAACTGTAAATTGTAGCAACACCTCCTCCTCAACCCTTCAGACGAGGCTCATGTTTATAACAATAACCTGGGGGAGTAGATTCATTTAAACTAATATATTCATCTGGTTTAAGCCAGGTTTCAGTCAAACAGAGCACATCCAAACTATGATCTGTAATAATTTCATTTACAATTTGTGCTTTGGTAGAAAGAGATCTAATGTTTAGTAGACCTATCTTTATCTTTAATTTTTTTGTTTTTTCAAGTTTGACCTTAATAAAAATTTTTCTAAATGATTTAGTGAGGGTTTTGTGTTTGGTAGTTCGGGGAACAGACACAGTCTCTATATGATATCTAGGTGATACAGTCTCTATGTGTTGTAGTTTATGTGACCTGTTTGACGTCTCAAGGCAGCTAGCAGCTGTTCGGATTAACCAGTTTGTCTGCTTCCTGACCTGGGCCCCAGTTAGTCAAATACTATCATTATTAAGACTATGAGCCAAATTACTAGAGAGGAGAGAGGCACCTTCCCTGGAGGGATGGAGTCCGTCTCTCTTTAGCAGGTCAGGTCTACCCCAAAAACTCTTCCAATTATCTATAAATCCTATTCTATTCTCCAGACACCACTCAGATATCCAGCCATTCAGTGACACAAATCTACTATAAACCTCGTCACCACGACGAGCAGGGAGGGGTCCAGAGCATATTACAGTGTCTGACGTCGTTTTTGAAAATTCACACACCTCTTTAACATTATCTCTAGTGATTTCCGACCGGCAAAGCCAGACATCATTAGTGCTGACATGAATAACAATTTTAGAAAATCTACGTTTAGCATTAGCCAGCACTTGTAAATTTGATCTGATGTCAGACGCTCTGGCACTCGAAATGCATTTAACAATAGTGGCTGGAGTCTCTATTTCCACATTCCTTACAATAGAATCACCAATAACAAGGGATCTTTCAACATGATTCTCAGTGGGTGCATCACTGAGTGTGGAGAATCTATTGGAAACCCTAACAGGAACGGGAGAGTGGTGTCGCTTTGCTGAGCGAATATGCCGCCGAGACGTCACCCAAATGCCATGCTGCGGGGACTCTACAGCCAGAACCAAAGTGTGTGTGTTGCTCTTTGTACTGCCCACATCTGAAACAGTATCTACCGGCTTCTCTTTCTCACTGACCTCCTCTAGCGTTCGGATGCGTGTCTCTAACTCATTAACCTTCTCCGTCAGCCTGACTAATTCCTTACATTTATCACATGTGAATCCCTCACTGCTGATGAAAGAGGCTATTGTAAACATGTGACATGCAATGCAGGAAGAAATAACATGAGTGGATGCCATGACTTACTGCAGTTGTTTGTTGTTGTTGGTTGTTCCTGAGCGGTGAGGGTTTGAGATCGATGTGAATCCCTCACGCAACTGTTTGTTGTTATGGATGTTCTTGATAAGTGGTGCTTTGAGATTGATGCAATAATCCGTGTAACACAGAGGAGAAAAACGGGTGCGCATTGTAAAATGCATGCAGTTTAATTGCGATAAAAATAGAAAGCGGATGCACGTGGAAAGTGCACGCAGTTGAATCACGATAAGAGAATGATGCGTGCTGAAAAATGGCAGATGTTAAGGATTGAAGGCTGAAAACAGATAGATAAGTGATGCTAAAAAAGCTAGCAGGCTACAAACACAGACTCTGGCTAAAAATAGACAGACAGACAGACAGATAGATGCATCTCTGCTTATTTGCATAAACTTAAACACTGCTCAGTCTTGTTGCATATTTTTTTTTTTTTATCCCTTTTCTCCCAATTTGGAATGCCCAATTCCCACTACTTAGTAGGTCCTTGTGGTGGCGCAGTTACTCACCTCATTCCGGGTGGCAGAGGACAAGTCTCAGTTGCCGCCGCTTCTGAGACTGTCAATCCGCGCATCTTATCGCGTGGCTCGCTGTGCATGACATCGCGGAGACTCACAACATGTGGAGGCTCATGCTACTCTCCACGATCCACGCACAACTTAACACGTGCCCCATTGAGAGTGAGAACCACATAATCATGATCACAAGGATGTTACCCCATGTGACTCTACCCTCCCTAGCAACCAGGCCATTTGGTTGCTTAGGAGACCTGGCTGGAGTCACTCAGCGCAGCCTGAATTCGAACTTGCGACTCCAGGGATGGTAGTCAGTGTCAATACTCGCTGAGCTGCCCAGGCCCCCAGTCTTGTTGCATTGTTAATAGTTGCTAATGACATTTCAAATCGGCAACTCTATTTAAAAATTAATAACTTCTGGCCACTTTGTTGATGAAAATTACTTTCACTGTGAATAGCCCTTTAGGGACCCAACTCTGAGAATTTAGGATTAGTCAAGTCAACTCAAGTCATTTTTATCTGGATAGCGCTCTTCTCATTACACATCGTTTTAAAGCAGTTATACAGAAAATTATGATGTAATGTCTGTAATGTCTCAAATGTCTTAGAGTCCTCATTGAGCCATTTTATTGAAAAACATAAATGAAAATCATGCCTTAAAATTATTTGTCTTTTGGTCACCAGAGTGCAAGCCATATGTGACAAGTGGCAAGGACAAAAAACTCCATAAGATGTTAGTTAATTAAAAAAAAAAAACATTTGTTATTGTCTATGTGGTCCATTTTAAGAAAGTGATGCAAGCTGTGGTCAAAGGAGCATTACTCGCTGTTTGATTGGATTGCGACTGATAGCAGTTTATTCGCTGTGTAGTTCACCCTAAGACCAAGATGATGCAGGCAGTGGTCAGTGAGGTTTTCTTTGCAGTTCGGCTTGAAGCTTGTGGCAGTTAATTTTTGGTGAAGTCCATCCTAAGACTGAGGTGCAGGCAAGTGGCCATTGAAGTATCCCTTGTTGTATGGCTGTAGTTGGCTGCAATTAATCCTTTGTGAAGTTCATTGTGGTAGACTGAAGTGAAGCAGAAAGTAGCTATGTTTC
Organism: Myxocyprinus asiaticus; assembly: GCF_019703515.2. Taxonomy (NCBI): domain Eukaryota; kingdom Metazoa; phylum Chordata; class Actinopteri; order Cypriniformes; family Catostomidae; genus Myxocyprinus; species Myxocyprinus asiaticus. The sequence continues at coordinate 12,985,617 of NC_059392.1, read as the reverse complement.
CATCAATGTTTTTTTATGCACATTTTGGGATATCGCATAAAAACTGCTGGTTGGAAACACCAAGATGCGAATAAATCTCCATAATGCACATTAAAAAATTATATGCTCGCTTGAGGTGGATACATTTTGTATTCTATAAGAAGAAATATGCATAAACTATGATGGACACATTTACCGAATAAACTCCTATTGAATTTGTTAGGAATAAAAGACGCGCATCAAAAAGGTCATGTGACTGAGAAACTCATTTCATTACTGGACTAACCAGTAGACCAATCATCACATCTGTCCAATCATCCAATCATCCTGAAATAACGGTGTCTAGAAAATCCAAAGCCTACAAAGAGTTTGCAGAGCAAATAAATCGAAAGCAAATTTGAATTGTACGGAACAGAAGGTTTATTGACACTTTTGAAAAATATCTTATAGATCCGCATGGTATTATAGTATTTATATATCTTTTGATTTCATTTGGTAAATTTATCATCAATCTCTGCGCCTCCCCTGACATGCTCTGGCGCCTTCCAGTTTGAAAACCGTGGAATTAGGTTTTCGGCTTCAGAAACAAAGAGCATGTGCCGTAATTTAGTGATATTTCTGAGGTGGAAGCATGCTGATCTACAAACATTGGAAATGTGATTTTCAATGAACAGATTGCTATCAAACATAAAACCCCAGTTCTTAACTGTAGAAGACGATGTAACTGTACATGCATCGAGGGACAAACTGTATTCTAGCATCTTGTTTTTAGAGGTTATTGGTCCAATAATTTTGGTTTTGTCAGAATTGAGTAGAAGGAAATTTCTAGTCATTCAAATTAGATAGATAGCCCTTTTTTATATCATTAATACACTCTACTAACTTGGAAAATTGGGAAATTTCATCAGGTCTCGTGGAAATAAAAAGATGAGTATCATCGGCATAACAATGAAAACTAATTCCATGGTTCCTGATAATGTCTCCCAAGGGAAGCATATACAAGGAAAAAGTAGAGATCCTAATACTAAGCCCTGCGGCACACCAACTTGTGCCTGATCTGTCAATTGAATGAACTTTTATTATGACAGCATAATACATATTGCTCAGTTAGCTTGATGACGATAATGGAATTATTTAGAAAGATTTAGAAAAATAAATAAAACCTGTCATTCTCTACAGAAACAGTACTCTCCTCCACCATGTTGAAAGTTTACGACTCCTTCCATGTCAGAAACTTGGGTATTAAAATTATCTCAGAGTTTCCCAGTGACCTAAGGCGTCATTTATGTGCAACTTTCAAGTGGGGAAACTTCAGATGTCGTGAAGGCAGCATTAAGCTGGGATAGGAGAAAGCATTTTAACACAGAAAAGTTTTACTTCAGCTTTAAACTATTCTGATAATAATATGACTTACAGAAACCATAGAAAATCTTCTGGTTTTAAATCTAGACACTTTTAAAAATGAGTCAACAGTATCTTTCTTTCTCTGTCTCTGTGCTGTTAAAGTCCTGTGTGGGCTGTATCACTGGGCTTTCAGTGCAGTAATATGATCAGAGCTCAGAGAGACAGTGGATTGCTGAGAGAATGTGTCTCTAATAGCCAGCAACAAAACAAGTTGTAATTCTGCTCACAGGAGAGAGACAGACTTTATCTGTTTATGATCTCTTTTCTCTTTTCTTTTCCATCCATCCATCCATCACTCTATCCATCTCAGCAGCAGCAGCTCCAGCACCTGTCTCACCACACTCCAGGTATCCCTCTCACTCCTCACCCTTCAGGCCTGTCTTTGGGTGGCACGTCTGGACTGCTGGCCCTCACCGGAGCTCTGGGAGTCTCCACCCACCTCACTAACAAGGACGAACGCAATCACCTTGACCCCGAGCACCTGCGAGGTGAGACAATGCCTGACCTTTCAAACTGTTCACTCATGTATAAGCTCTCAAAGACCAGTTATCTTATTTGTTAGATGAGTTACAGTAAGATCACTTAAAACAGATTCAAACAGATAGAACGTTTAAAAAGAGAGAGAAGGAGGGTACAGTAGATGTGTTGAATTGGCGCAGCAGATTGAATAGAATTCTGAGAAGTCTGGAGGCTCTGATAGAGAGTGGGGCCAGGAGGAGGACTGCTCCCTGACTGAATTTGTCAGCATGATCTTGGCTTGCTATGGAATTGTTATGATTATCTAGACTGACGTCAATCCTCAACCTCACCTCCTCTCTCTCTCTCTCTCTCTCGCTCTCTCTCTCCTCCGCTCCCAGAGGGTGCACCCAGCAGGGTGAGTATCAAACTTGTGTGTGTGTGTGTGTGTGTGTGTGTGTGTGTATGTATGCCTCCACTGTACTGACTTTGATAAATGACTCCAAATATGGAGCCTTTAAAGAGAAGAATGGGTTATGAAATCTACACGACCTTCCATGACTCCGTTAACAACACTGTTCTTGCCCTCTGCCATTATCAGTGATGAAAAGCATTCACTCTGTACCTTTTATGTAACAAACCATAATTATCTGTCAATTTGTTGCATCATAGTTACCAGGAGTTAAATTGGGCCGGTACGGTCGGAAACGGCATTCCTGCACCTCCGATTACAAAAAGAAAAAAATGCAATTCCATTTATTGTGTTCTTGGATGCGTTTTTTTGTTTGATTCATTTGACACATTCCATCTCCATTTAGCGAGTGTACTTGTTCAAAAATATGTCAAATTCATTGTGCTTCGCTTTAGTCAGTTGCAGATGCTGGTAGAGACAGAATACAAGAGCAGCATGAGACAACGTGTCCTCCTTTTTTGTAGATTCAATATTTATTTTTAATATGTTTGTTTCCATTAAGAACAATGTGCATTTACTATTAAATTGTAACATAATTAGATATAGGTTTAGCATGTTCTAAGATGATCCCTTACCTAGGGCAAGAAAAAGGTAACTTGTCCCAGCTGTCATCTGATGTAAAACACTAAACCAAATATTTTATGTAATTATGAATTTTCACAGTTCAGTTGAATAATGACATACATAAATGATGACAGACAAATCATTATTCCAGTAAAACAGAATCCCAGTAAAATGTATTCATCTGAAAGAACAAACTACTTCTATGAATTACATACCATACATGTCTATTAATAAATCCATATTTAGACACCCATGTATTTTATTAAAACTATATTCTTTACAAAATGAAACAAATATAATTGTTTTTTTATTATTATAATTATTTATGGGGGTTGCAACAACACCCGATTTTAGGGTTCCCCCACCTCCGAAATCCCAACTTAACCCCTGATAGTTACCCTTGTCATGTTGTGGCAAACAGTACGAAAGATCAGACTTGCTCGCATAAAGAAGAAAAAGTGAGTTCATTGTTTCCAGTATTAGGCCTGAAATATACTCTACTCAAGTATGTTCCACAAACACATCTAGCTACGCAAGGGTCTGGGTCCAGTTGCAAGAAACTCCTTAAGTTAAGAAAACCCTTAGTTCTAATTGTAAGTGTATTGTCACAATTTTCTTAACTTAATGGGTTTCTTGCAATTGGCTGCTGAAATGTACTCTATGCAAGTATGTACTCTAGACCAATGTTTCCCAACCATGGTCCTGGCGTACCCCCAACACTGCACATTTTGCTTGTTTCCCTTATTTAACACATCTGATTCAACTCATTAGCTTGTTAGCAGAGGTGGGTAGTAACGTACTACATTTACTCAGTTACATTTACTTGAGTAACTTTTTGGAAAAAAAATTACTTTTAGAGTAGGTTTAAAAGTGGGTACTTTTTACTCTCAAGTAAATTTCTAATGAAATGTTTTTACTTTTACTTCTGTACAATGGGTGGCGTTCCTGTCGTTACTTTGGGTTTAATTTTAATTTTTAATTTATTGAGAGATTATTGAATGGGACAGCGGAAGTTCACACAGAGGCGTGCACTGAGCTGCTGTCGCAGACTGTCACTCAAGTCATCAGTGCTGCAGCATCAAACTCTTCAGAGTGAAACACTTTCTTCGCTCCGCACAATGAAAAAAAAGAATAGTTTCATCATGCAATGCCTTCATTTAACACCAAGACAAGCTGATATTTCAAGATTAAAATCACAGCTCCAATTTAAGGCAGCACGCTGAGGTAAGTTTTGGCTCGAATCCTAACGTGGGCTTTTCTGTATAATGAGATTGTCATTTTCAGGGTGATTCTGTAACTGGGCTCTTATGACATCAGTTTTTAAAAGTAAATTTTTAAATCAGTGCAGCAGTGCGCTTTGTCCCGCGTCCTGCATGTGATGAGCAGTATTTACTTGTTAGTCTTATTAAATAATATATTAATACAATAAATCTTCATTCTGTTTGTCATTTTTAATATATACTGTGTGTTAATATAAAGAGTAAACACTTTTTATAAAATAAAGATTACATTTTAAAATGTATCTGTATGTTTTGCCTCTCTATATGTTATTATGTTATTTTAATCAATAATGGTTTGTCAAAAAGTAATTTACTACATTCAGCATAAAATAAAACATTGCAGGAGTGAAGGAAAAAGTAAACTCCCAGCTCGTACATCTTCCCTGTGGTGGATTGTGGGCAATTAACCATTGTCGAGTGTATATCAAATGTACACTCGAAATTAGAGTGCATTGTGGGTAAGAATGAGTGAACAAAAGTAAGGAATGAGTGGCTCACTCAGAACTCAGACACTCCTACAAAATGGCAGACACCCGAAATAGTGCACTATATAGTGGATAGGGGGCGGTTTCAGACAGCGAGTGTTCCACGACAGGGGTTGGTGCCCTACGCACTAGGCAGCGTATATGCATTTAGAGAGTGGAGGTATTGCTGTACAGAACTAATGATCTAAATACTTACAACACTGAAAACTGTAACTACGCTGAAATAAGAATCCACACAGGACTTTAAAAGCTATGAAATAGCAAAAGAAGGCATTAATAAAGAATGATCTTGCTTTGGTTTATATTTCAGCATTATATATAATGTCCTTGTGGGACATTTTCTCGTTTTCACTGTAATAATTACTAGAACTGTTTCCAAACCTCTCTTCTTATTGACAAATTCATCCAGATCTGACAAGAGCCCTTAAAGGGATAGTTCACCCAAAAATTACAGTTCTCATTATTTACTCACCCTCATGACATCACAGATGTGTATGACTTTCTTTCATCTGCTGAACTCAAATTAAGATTTTTAATCACATAAATCAGCATAAAAGTAATCTATAAGACTCCAGTGGTTAAATCAATATCTTCAGAAGCGATGTGATAATGTGGATGAGAATCAGAGGAACAGATCACCTTCACATTCTTCTTGTTTTTGGTGATTCACATTCTTTTCTGCATATCGCCCCCTGTTGTCTAGCAAAAAATGACAAATATTGATCTGTTTCTCACCCACACCTATCATATCACTTCTGAAGATATCGATTTAACCACTGGAGTATTATGGATTACTTTTATGCTGCCTTTATGTGCTTTTTGGAGCATCAAAATATTGGCTTACAGAGCTAAAATATTCTTTTAAAAATCTTAATTTGTGTTCTACAGAAGAAAGGAAGTCATACACATCTGGGATGGCATGAGGGTGAGTAAATTATGAGAGAATTTTCATTTTTGGGTAAACTCTCTCTTTAAAGTGTTAGCTCAGCCATAATTTAATATTCTGTCATAATTTCCCTACCCTCATGTTGTTCCAAACCAGTGTGACGCTTTGCATTATGTGGAACACAAAATATGTTAGACAGAATGTTAGGGACTGACAGTCTCAGTCACCATTCACTTTCAAAATATGGAGGAATAAAAAACATTCATTGAAAGTAAATAGTGACTCAGGCAAACATTCTGTCTAATATCTCCTTATTGTGTTGCATGGAAGAAAGAAAGTCATACGGGTTTGGAACAACATGATGGTGAATGATGATTAATTCCATTAATAACAATGATGATTATTTCCATTAATAGTAATAATAGTTCTGTAGTACATGTTCAATGTGTATTATGTAATGGAATATAGGGGAGTAAACGTCTATTATGTCATTTGTGAAAGCAACGAGTTACTCACTACTTGAGTACTCTTTTAATTGGGTACTTACTTACTCTTACTCAAGTAATCATTTATGTTAGTACTTTTACTTGAGTAATAATTTTTTTTTAAGTAATTGTACTTTTACTTGAGTACAGTCTTTGGCTACTCTACCCACCTCTGCATGTTAGTAGAGGCTCCAGGAGCAGAATTGGGTGTGTCAGATAAGTGTGACATCTAAAATGTGCAGTGTTGGGGGTACTCCAGGACCAGGGTTGGGGAAACACTGCTCTATACAGTGACTTCTAGCTATGCAAGGGTCTAAAACTTATTCTACTCAAGTATGTTTTGCAAACTCTTATAGTAACGCAAAGACCTGAAACACTCTAGGCAAGTATGTTTATGAACATTTATAGTTACACAAGGGCGTGAAACATACTCTACGCAAATATGTTCCACAAACACTTCTAGCTACGCAAAGGCCTGAAATGTACTCGACGCAAATGTGTCATAAACCCTTTAAGCTACACAAGGGCTTGAAAAATACTCTACGCAAGTATGTTTCACAAACACTTCTAGGTATGCAAGGGCCTGAAACATACTCTACGCAAGTATGTTTCACAAACACATCTGAGTACGCAAGGGCCTGAAACATGCTTTATGCAAGTATGTTTCACAAACAATTAGTATAGCTACGCAAGGGCATGAAACATACTCTACCAAGCATGTAATGCAAACACTTCTAGATTCGCAAGGACCTGAAACATACTCTACATAAGTATGTTTCACAAACACTTATAGCTACACAAAGGTCTGAAACATATTCTTCTCAAGTATGAAATACAAATAATTCTAGATTTGCAAGGATCTGAAACATACTCTATGCAAGCATGTTTCGTGAACACTTCTAGCTACACAAAGGCCTGAAACATACTCTATGCAAGTATGTTTTGCAAATACTTATAGCTACACAAAGGCTGGAAACATACTCGAGAATGTTTCGGAAACACTTCTAGCTGCACAAGGGCCTGAAACATGCTCTAAGCAAGTATGTTACTTAAACACTTATAGCTACGCAATGGCCTCGAACACACTCTACGCAAGTATGTTTCGCAAACACATCTAAGTACGCAAGGGCCTGAAACATGCTCGAAGCAAGTATGTTACTCAAACACTTATAGCTACGCAATGGCCTTGAACACACACTATGCAAGTATGTTTCACAAACACATCTAGCTATGCATGGGCTTGAAACATACTCTACGCAAGCAGGGACAATTTTAGGATTTCAGTCTTGACACTATAAGATGTTTTATGGAACTCCACTCTATTGCATAGATAGCGTTTCGTTTTTTAAACTGCATTTACATCATTCAGCCTAGCCAGCTAATAGTCATTCAGAATATTGTCATTTTCTTTAAAAAAAAAAAAAAAAAAAAAAAACGAAACTGTTTGAAGAATTTAAAACATCTTTTATCTTAACTGTCTATTTATTGGTAGCACGTTTCATCAGTTTCTAATCATCTTTTTTTTTTTTTTTGTCCTCCATTTAACAACAAAACATATATAACATGAATCATTAATTTTGCAACTTGTGAAGTTTAAAGTTATGTCAAACACCACAAAAACCTGCATTCTTGCTGGCTATTATCCAGTATGTGCAAGTGTTGTGTGCATGACTGTTTATGTTTTTCCTTCAAAACTTAAATTTTTGGGTGAACTATTACTTGAGTTTTTATGTTAATAAGAAGATTCTGCTGTTATACAATACAAATACAATACTTATAAGGGAAGGATTCGCAACAGTCAGGGTCTTTGAGATGATTTCTTGTTGCTGAGTTCAGAGGAAGAAAACGAGGGAGTCAAGGAAAGGACTGAGTGAGGAGGAGTGAAAGGAGATAGAGAGAGGGAGGAACAGAGAGAGATTTTAGTGAAAACAAGTTTATTGAGAGAACTCAGCTTCTTTGTCCCATTTTTTCTCATCTCAGTCCAACGCACTTCCTGTTTGGCTCGTAAAACTGCATCGTTGCAAAAACCCAGTGTTTGAAGTCACTGATCTGAGACCAGTTTTGCTCTACTCATAATAACAAAGAATGTTAGGAGACAGACAGTTGACACTGGATGGTGACCAACTGTTTTTGGCCACTTCAGTTGTCGCTTTTCGGAAGGATGTTTATTATTGCAAGAGAGTACATAGAAGAGGATTTAATTTTGAAAGGCGAACTTTGCACAGTCTAAGCCAACAGGTCTTGAACAGTTTAAGGCCGGGATAGAGCAGGGGGCGCCCTGTAACATATTGTATGAAATTAGGTGTTGCATTTTAAGAATGGCCTATATTAACATGCATATTGTACCATATTAATGTATTTACATCTTTTGTTATAATGCTCGCATTGTAATATTAGCTTAGTTGAAGATTATTTTGTATTACCACACATTTAAGACCTCTGATCTAAGCATTTTGTAGGACCGTGTGTTTGTGTGTGTGTCTTTAAACTGTGTTCTCTCTGCCTCTGTAGAGTAAATCAGTGTCGTCAACAGACAGTCAGGCAGCAGAGGATCGTCAGGGTCCATCAGGGGTTTATTCTTCACAGACCAGCAGTGATGCCAAACGGAGACGGTGTGATGATAAAGACGTCCTCCCGTCTCACTATGTAGGTTTTGTCCCACAATAATGACATCACAGTTGTCTCGATCTCTATGCAAACAATACATACAATACCTGTGTACAGTGATAATTTTCACACAGTGATTTATTTTAGTCTAATTTGTCTTTTGACGAAAATGTCCTTTAAATTTAATCAATATTTCATCATGTCATTCTTTCATTTCAGTCAATTTTACTGACTAAAATGGCACATAATTTTAGTCTACAAAACTAACATATTTTAATTGACGATAATGTGCTTTAACCAAATTTTAACCAAATATTCTGAAAAATGTATAAACTACTCATGTATCAAATATATAAAAGATGAATATTTTAAGTATGTAAGATTAAACAACATGAGAAAACTTCCCTAAAGAGCTCCTGAAATAGTATATAATGAATAAACTAAAGTATTAGCTCCTTTTTAGAAGTTACTCTGTTTTGTATTCCTCATCTTTCAAAAGTTTATTTGAATCAGTTCTTTCTTGATATTTCTTTTTTTTTTCTTCTTTTTTTTTTTTTGATTTTCTCCCATGCCCAATTCCAAATGCGCTCCAAGTCCTCATGGTGGCATAGTGACTCGCCTCAATCCGGGTGGCAGAGGACGAATCTCAGTTGTCTTTGCGTCTGAGACCGTCAATCCGCGCATTTTATCACGTGGCTTGTTGAGCTCCTTACCGCGGAGACGTAGCGCATGTGAAGGCTTCGCGCTATTCTCCGTGGCATCCACGCACAACTCACCACGCGCCCCACCGATAGCAAACCACATTATTGCGACCACGAGGAGGTTATCCCATGTGACTCTACCCTCCCTGGCAACTAGGCCAATTGGTTGCTTAGGTGACCTGGAGTCACTCAGCACGCCCTGGATTTGAACTCGTGACTCCAGGGGTGGTAGTCAACGTCTTTACTGACTTGTTAATTTGATTTGATATTGATATTGCTAATATCAATATTATTTTTCTCATTATTTTTTTTTAGCAACAGTATGTTTTAATTAAAATTGTTTGATTATTGTCATGATGCATCTTTTTAGTCTCGTTTTTGTTATTGTTGACAAAATCAAAAATCCTTCGTCAACGAACAATTATTGAAATGTGAATCACTACTCATTTAGATGTGGTACTGGGGAGGAGGGTTTCAGAGCTTGCTCCATGAACACAGTTATATTTAGTTTAACTCTTAGGGAAATGCAATGTTTATTCTTGTTGTTTGTTGGAGCTTAAAGAGTTTGCATACCCAAAAATGACAGTTCCATCATCATTTACTCGCCCTCATGTCGTTCGAAACCCATATGCCTTTCTTCCGTGAAATACAAAAACAGGTGTTTAGCTGAATGTCCGAGCTGCTCTTTTTCATATTATGACAGTGAATGGGGACGGATACTGTCGGGTCCAAAAATTTACAAAAAAGGAAAATAAAAGTATAGTGAGTATATACGAGTCATCCGCTACACCGGTGAGCCAAAACATTATGACCACTCACAGGTAAAGCGAATAACGTTGATCATCTCCGAACAAGGCCACATGTCAAGGTCTGGGTATATTAGATGGTAAATGAACAACCAGTTCTCGTAGTCAGCGTGTTGAATTCAGGAGAAAGGGGCAGAAGTAAGGACCTAAAGGCCAAATTGTTATAGCCAGACGACTGGATCAAGTCAAGTCATTTTTATTTGTATAGCTCTTTTTACAACACACATTGTTTCAAAGCAGCTTTACAGAAAACCACGCATTAACAGAAAATTAAACTAATATCTATAAAGTCAATGATGAATAGAGTCATCATTGTGTAGTTTGATTAAATATGATTGTAAATTGTGTATAAAAATAAATAATTAAATAATAATTGTATTTAGAACCCCAGTGAGCAAGCCGAAGGCGACTGTGGCAAGGAACACAAAACACAAAATGACTAATGTCTTTGAAGTTCATCCAGGAATTGCAGAAATTCACATAGATGCATTGTCCTTTGTTAGTTGGCTGATGAAGGCTTTTGTTGGCAATTAATTGATAGTCTATGTATTCCATTTTAAGAGTGTAGTCCATCATTAGACCAAGGTGATGCAGGCAGAGATCAGTGAGGTGCATCGCAGTTCAACCGGCAGGTCATTTCGGTGAGGTCTGTCCTAAGTCCAAGGTTCAGGCAGTGGCATATAAAGTATCCCATGTGTTATGGTTGGAGTTGGCATCAGTTCATCCCCTGAAGTCCATCGTATTAGACTGAAGTGATGTCTGGCTGACACAGGCTGCATTTAGTCATCATCACTCACGTAGCAGTGGAGTCCGACACCAAGCAGGAATGGAGCTGATATGGATCAGAGCATATCTGAAACGGCAAGGCTTGTGGAGTGCTCCTGGTCAGCAGTGGTGACTAACTACCGACAGTGGTCTGAGGAGGGACAAACCACAAACAGGTTTGAGAGGGTGTTAGGTGCCCAAGGCTCATTAATGTGCGAGGGCAATGAAGGATATCCCATCTGGTCCGAACCGACAGAAAGTCTGTGCCACAGAAAATGTTAATGATGGTTACAGGAGGAATGTGTCACAACATACAGTGCATCGCACCCTGCTGCATATGGGGCTGCGTAGCCGCAGACCGGTCAGATTGCCCACGATGAACCCTGTCCACCATTGAAAGTGCCTACAATGGGTATGCAAGCATCAGAACTGGACCTTGGAGCAGTGGAAGAAGGTCGCCTGGTCCGATGAATCACATTTCCTTTTACGTCACTTGGACGGTCACGTACGTGTGCACCATTTACCTGGGGAGGTAATGGCACCAGGATGCACTGTGGGAAGATGTTTAGCAGTTGGAGGAAGTGTGATGCTCTGGGCAATGTTCTGCTAGGAAACCATGTGTTCGGCCATTCATGTGGGCATCAGTTTGACACGTGCCACCTACCTAAACATCATTGCAGACCAGGTATACCCCTTCATGGCAATGGTATTACCTGATGGCAGTGGCCTCTTTCAGCAGGATAATGCACCCTGCCTCACAGCACACGTTGTTCGGGAATGGTTTGAGGAACATGATGAAGGGTTCAAGGTGTTGACTTGGCCTCCAAATTCCCCAGATCTCAATCCGATTGAGCATCTGTGGGATGTGCTGGACCAACAAGTCCGATCCATGGTGGCTCCACCTTGCAACTTACAGGACTTCAAGAATCTGCTGCTAATGTCTTGGTGCCAGATACCACAGGACACCTTCAGGGGTCTTATAGAGTCCATGCCTTGGAAGGTTGGCGCTGTTTTGGTGACACACGGAGGACCAACAGCGTATTAAGTAGGTGGTCATAATGTTTAGGGCTTATCAGTGTATATTCCAAGCCAGATTTAATGTCAGTAATACCAAATGCCATCGGCTTTTACGTGTCTTATAAGCAGGGTATGAAATTAGCACCCATCACATGCCAAATGCAGGTACTTTTTGTGCAGTGGCGGGTAATTTTTATCATTTGTTAGATGTCTCGGAGTGACATTTGAAAAGAAATGCCTTTAGACACACAGACTCGTGCTTGAACAAACAAACCTGATTATATTTTGAAAAACAGACACAAAGAAAAGCAGACAGTGCGCATGTCTGATTTGCTGTTTTCAGAGCTTCAGTGGTGGTGTGCCTTTCACGTGCAACTCTGAAGGTTCACTGTATTTTTACATTATAATTCCAGATATTTGTTGCTGTATACATTACTGTACAACACAAAGGGCATGCAGTGACATTGGTACTATATATGTTCATTTCTACTATATACTGTACTGTATTGTATATATCAAATTGGGCATTCACCAGCCACTGTGGCTGTTGGAAAAAAAAAAAGTTTATTTTGTATCCCGCTTGTTACCTATCGCCACACAGCATTTTGAATATGCAAAAGTGCACTTGAGATTTGAGAGCTACAGTGGCGGGGAAGATTTTCAGCAAATGACGACTTAAATCATCAGCATATATAGATTACATTGTCTATACATTGTCTCTGTGCATGTATTTTAAGTTCGCTGTGCTCAACAGCGTATTATGTGTAATGTTTACCCAACACGCAAAAACACACGAGTAGTAAAGAGTATGATGTGACCATCTGGGAGGGTATAATTAGATGGATGATG